>NC_092093.1:11466945-11559445 GCF_045679555.1 Salvelinus alpinus | reverse complement strand
CCCAGGTATGTGCAGTGTGTCCTGGGATATATGCTATATATAAGTGAAATGTTGTATGTATTGTAATGGGTTATATGTATTCCAGAAATGCCTGTGATGTTGCAAAGACATTTTCCTTATGGGACAATAAAGAATTCATTCATTCATTCATTCATACATACATTCATTCATTCAGGTCCAGGTCCAAGCCAAGTCCAAGTCCTGTGAGTTCTGTGGGAAGACCTTCAAGTTCCAGAGCAACCTGATAGTCCACAGACGGAGTCACACAGGAGAGAGGCCCTACAAGTGTCATCTGTGTGCCCATGCCTGTTCTCAAGCCTCCAAGCTGAAGAGACACATGAAGACACACATACATAAGTCAGGCTCCATGGGGAGCTCCCCTGAACAGGGGAACAGAGGAGAGGGAGGAGAGGGGGAGGGGAAGAGCAGAGAGGGGGAGGGAAAAATGGGGATGGACAACGAGGAGGAGGAAGAGGAGGAGGAAGAGGAAGAAGAGGAGGATGAAATGGAGGATGAGGAGGAGATGAGGAACGGCCTAAGTAGGCCTGAGTCTAACCTGACCATGGACTCAGAGTTCCACAGGAACATGGAAAACGGGTCGAGGCCTTCCCCAGACGAGAAGCCTCATGGTGGGAAAAGAGTGATGGAGAACGGAGGGGTGGGTATCATGCACCCATATAACCACCTGGACAATCACTTGAGACTGGCCCCTTCCAAGCGGACCATGAGTCTGGACAGGGAGAGGCATCCTAATGGAGAGTCAGGAGAAGGAGGAGATGCTGGGAGGGGGGAGATGGAGAGAGAGAGGGACAGAGAGCGAGCAATGGACAGAGCGATGGACAGAGGAAGAGAAGAGAGGCCCTTGATGAACGGAAGGATTAGTGGGTCAGAAGACTCCTTCACTGGTCTGTTCCACCGCCGGCCCACCCCCATCACCTGCCCCAACCCCTCCAACAAGAGAATCAAGGTAAGAACCCCCTTTTAGCTATGCCTTTAACCAGGGATCTTATTATTGTTTTAGATAACCTGTTGTGTTTTTGTTTTCTTATATTTGTATTTTACACTGAACTGTTTCCAATACCATAAAGCACACTTTAAGACTGCTGAAACAAGTACGTCATTTTTCATTAGGAAAATGTACCTTATCTTGTTGTATTGTTTAACTGGGTTAGATTTTTAAAATTCAGTATAGATAAACTTGAATTTCAATCTATTTGATGTGAAGGTGGAGAAGGAGTTGGAGCTCCCTCCAGCGCCTACCCTCATCTCCCCAGAGAACATGTACTCCCAGCTCCTGGCCGGCTACGCCGCCTCACGCCACTTCATCCGGGAACCTTTCCTTCGCGGCTTCGGCGACGCCCGCCAGTCCCCCTTTGCCACCTCCTCAGAGCACTCCTCCTCTGAGACGGGTTCCCTCCGCTTCTCCACCCCTCCTGGGGAGTTCCTGGAGGGCAGCTCCACCCCTCACCTCCTGCGGGGTCCCGGGCCGGCTCGACCCCCTAGTAAGGAGAGCCGACGGAGCGACACCTGTGAGTACTGCGGGAAGATATTCAAGAACTGCAGCAACCTGACGGTGCACCGGCGCAGCCACACGGGAGAGAGGCCCTACAAGTGTGACCTGTGCAGCTACGCCTGCGCCCAGAGCTCCAAGCTAACTCGCCACATGAAGACCCACGGGCAGTTTGGGAAGGAGGTGTACCGCTGTGATATCTGCCACATGCCCTTCAGCGTCTACAGCACCCTGGAGAAACACATGAAGAAGTGGCACGGGGAACACTTGATGGCCAGCGACGTTAAACTGGAGGAGGCTGAGAGAGGCTAGGTTACGCTAGGCTAAAGCTAAAGCTTAAGGCTACAGGCTAGGCTAGGCTAGGCTAACACAACAGACTCCTTCTGAATGAACACATACAGGACTTCAACACGGGGTTTGGCTGGATAATCTTTCTCCTCTTGAATATTTTGGGACAATTTGATGTATGTTATTCTGTTTTTGTTGGTTCTTTTTGTCACAGAAACTGCCACCTGAGAAACATAAACAAAGGAAAACATGGAATGTGGGATTGTTCTAGAAGCGCTTTGTTTCCCGCCAACTATTGATCTATCTGAGGATTTTATCATTTAGGAATCCCTGGAGCTTTTCTACTGTGCAATAATGTCTGTATTTATGGGAGTTTTGTAAAGATATTGGGCATGCGCAGTAAAAAAAAATCCATTACTGGAAACAGATCACACTTGATTAGAAATATGATTTTAATTGTTAACTGACTAAATTAATGCGAAGAGGTCAACTTCTAAAAATTATGATAGCAATTATTTATTTTTAAACTGTCTTATCATTACCCTTTTAGGTCAACAGAGGACTACAATCCATCTCCTCGTATGTGACACAACGCACTGAATGTCAATATGACAATAAAATATTAATTATCATTTTAGAATTTAAAAAAATCCCAAATGTTGTTGTTTTAAAAATCTGAAGAGGTTACAGACAATTTTATACAAACAAAATTATAATTTTTTATAAATATCAGCATGTGTTATACAATGTCTAAATGCAATTATTATAATGATGTAATCCAGCCGTATGTTCCCAATATGAGCAGGGGATGTAAATAGCGGTTGCACACATTGACTAACATTCCTTAGATGCAGGATTAAATCGCCATAGGATATTTGACATACATCAGTTCATTTGCTGTAGTAACTGTGGAAAGGAGTACAGTTATATACACGTTTATTTGTGGATGTTTTGGGAGGCCGTTTTTTTATTCTTCAAACATTACCTAAATATTTGTTTTTCTTTGATCTATAATACCAGCCCTGTATTTTACATTCAGAATGGCCACTATAAATCAATCAAAAGACTAGCTGCTTGAGTTGTCTACGTACTGAATAATATAGCTACATTTTTGTTGTTTTAAAACTAATTTTACCAGATTATTGCAATACAGGTCCTCTCAATAGTGCTTCCTTCCTATGGTCATACTGTTTACATTTGAACAACATAGTGGCAAGGTCGTTACTCCCTCTTGACACTTGATGAAGCTTAATCAAAGGCAATTAGTGAAGTTAAACTTTTCAACATTCTACATCGTACAGTACATTCCACTTCTAGAATCATTCCATTGTTCCGTCTGGTGAATTCTAGAACAGTAATGTTCTGTTCGACCTGGGTGAGTTCTGATCCCCTCAGGATTCAGCTAAACCAGTATCAAAATGTATTTCATATCAACGCCTGTGTTTCTTCCACTGTGTGCTCTAAGCCTCAATCTGCCTGCTTTCACACCTCACTAACTCAACACTCATGTATTAGTAGAGCAGCTTTGAAAAATAAAAAGTGGGGGTTGTTAATGTTGCTTCTCAAAGTGATATGGGGGTTTAACACCCAATAACAGATTTACAATTTGGGATTTTCAGCTGTGAGGAATGAGGACGGTTCATCCTGGGATGTATCTAAAAAAAAAAAGCTTTTGAGTTACATTGAATTATGTTCAAAATGTCCAGCACAGCTGTTAGGACGATGGCCACACGACCTTGAGATCTGATTGGATCATTCTTGAGGTAGAACATGAAAGACTGAAATAGAGAAAAGAGAGAGAGAAAGAGAGCGAGAGAGGAAAGAAAGAAAGAGAGAAATAGAGGGAACGAGAGAGAGAGAGATCCGCACAAGGATCAAAGTAATTCAAACAAAATGTAAAGCATATGAAAAGTCTATTTAAACCCAAATGCATATCTGCTTGTCAAATCTAATACCAGTGACATCAGAGAGAGAACGGACCAATAGTAGGGAAGATTTAGGCCACATCATCCCTTAATACAATCATCTCCAACAGAGTAAATTATCTCACCTCAAACATATCACCTCACATACCTGCTTTACATTTGCTGTGTGTTTTTAGCCAATTGGACATGGGTGTGCTTCCTATTTACTATCAGCTTGTTGACAGAAATCAGATTTTGAACTACAAAAAAGAGTGAATATTTACGGTATTCCTACACATAGTTCTACAATTCTCACTTCAAAACAAGTTTGATAATAACTATTGAAATGTGAATGTAGTTATGTTATATTTGCATTGAGAAAGTGGAGAGGAGAAAACTACAATTCTCAATTTTGAACAAGTTTCATATAAAACCATTAAAATATGCCTTTTCTGGAGTTTATTTTATAGCATTGAGACAGTGGATAGGAGAAACCAGGAAGACAGACAGCAGAACAGAACAAGTCAATTAGTACAAGGACATTCGGTCTCAGAATAAAGTTTACAGTGTTTGAAGTATGTTAATGATGAAATCCTCTGTGTTTTGAAATAACAAAGTATTCTTTTCTTCAATGTTTTGAGTGCCATAGCGAGCAGTTTTCTATGATTATCATGGTGGAGGGATTTTAAAATAGATTCTTATGACTAGTTAAGTATGATTTCTTGCTCGCTGTATGACAATAGCCAGTGTATTTGTAATATTGACAAGTGATGCAGATTTTTTTTTTTTTTTAAGAGGTGCCAACATTCTGTTATAACCTATGTTCACAGTCCGAATCCAATTGTGAGTCGATTCAAATGGTGTTGCTTTTTGTCAATGTTTAAAATTGTTATTTTGTTTGTTGGTAAAGCTATCCTTAGATGTATGTTAAAAAATACAATAACAAAAATTTGAAAATGTTTTGAAATCATCCAGAATATCAGAGGAATTTTGAGATTGGTATTTTTAACAATGGATTCTGGGAGAAATGCTTTTCATAACATGTATATTAGGAGACATTCATGGACAACATTTCTTCTCCTGGTTGGTAGAAATTATTGTGATGGCACTTAACATGACATTTTAACACATTTTCAACTTTCACAACTTTTTGCTATTTGTAAAAAATAATATTTTTCTTGTTTTTTGATGGACTGCATTATTGTCCAAAGCAGCAGTAATGTTACAGATCAGCTGCTTTGAATATATATGTATTTTTGTAATGTGCTGAAAAGAAAGTCACCAAGTCCAATAAAAGTTTCAGTTGCCCTATCTGACGTTTTATCAATGTGACTAATCACCATTACTGCTGACATGATCACATCTTACATTACCAACATTACTACAAACGCTTCAAAAAAACATAGTTGATAACTTAGGTTAGTAAGGCGGTTCTGTATGGCTAGCTCACTTTAACTCAATTCAGTAAACATCATTTGGACTAGTAACCGAAAGGTTTCTGGATCGAATCGCCGAGCTGACAAGGTAAAAATCTGTCGTTCTACCCCTGAGCAAGGCAGTTAACCGACTGTTCCCCCGGGCGCCGAAGACGTAGATGTCGATTATGGCAGCCGGCGTTTGCGTTAAATGCAGGAAGACACATTTCAGTTGAATGCATCCAGTTGACCAACTGACTAGGTATCCCCCTTTCCTTTTCCCTTTCCTTAATTATCATTCACAGTGTTTCCTCTACAGGCATAGTTCATATTTATATGTTATATGTTCACAAACACTACCATCATCAGTGTAGAGTCATGCCTCTCCTCCTCCTTTACTCTTAAACACATGCGGAATGTCATTCACCTGATACCTTTCAGCCTATCAGCATGGCACAATAATATTTCTTGCAAAAATCTCCTTCTTCTCCCTCAACCAATGGGCTTAAATCTTGTGGCGTATGTATTTGTTAACTTGTTTTAGTTCCCTTACTTGCAGTGTTACAGCAACAATTTACTGATGACAATCCATTTCCCCACCACCACCGAGGATCATTCCTCGGAGACGAGGCGATTCTCAAACTATTTTAATACATTTTAATATTTTTTATCTCTTTTGTTCATTCAGACCTGTCCTCGATTTGAACAATTATTGTGATCTCTGGCTGCATCTTTAGCAGTAATGACCCTATGTCTGGGGACTGGTGCTTTAGTATCACCTGCTACCCTCAACTTGATGTAAAATAACATCTGTATTATATCACCACCAAGCTTGATTCATCTTATCTCCAGTGATGGTGCTTGAAGCCGTACCCTCAATATGTAGACCTAACATCTGCCCTCAATGTGACGCTATACATTACAATATACTAACATTATTATCGTTCTTTATAGTTCAGGAAACCACTGGTGAGTGATAATGATTAACCCTGTGTCTAGTGATGGTGCTTGAAGCCTTGCCCTCAGTAGCACCTGCCCTCAGTATGATGCTGTAGAACACAGGAACTAGGGTTGGGGAGTAACGACTACAATAAAAACGGTAACTGTCATCTGTTACGTTACCAGAAAAAAATATTGTAATCAGATTACAGTTACTTTGCGAGAAAAAAATCTTTAACACTTTTCTGTTTTCTTAATGACATTCAAATCAGCATTGAAAAAAAGGTGCACGTTTAAGTTTGTTCCACCTGATCGAGTCTGACCACAAGTCAGAGACCACTATGATGACACACCAAATGTGTTTGATGGATCGCTGGAAAAGAGCAGGAATAGGCTTTTTTAGGCTACAGTCCGAGCTATGTCTTCCAATGGTGCGACTGCTGTTGGCAGCCGAAGATTATCCAACTTGAATAAATGCTTGGAGGTAAGGATGACATCATTGGTGTAGTCTACGGCGATACGGATATCACGTATTATTGATATCTACTTAGCGTATTGATGTGAATCACACTGCTGCTCTCTCATTTAGCTATTTGCGCCTTACGCATTGTGGTTGTTGTGGATGATTGTTCACAAATTCACAAACCCAATAATGGTTGAATTCACGAAGTTAAAGCTGCCTATCAACCAGTAGACAGCCAGTGAAAACAGCTGCATAGTGTGGATCCCAGCCTATGGAATAACAGCTGCATAGTGAGGATCCCAGCCTATGGAATAACAGCTGCATAGTGTGGATCCCAGCCTATGGAATAACAGCTGCATAGTGTGGATCCCAGCCTATGGAATAACAGCTGCATAGTGTGGATCCCAGCCTATGGAATAACAGCTGCATAGTGTGGATCCCAGCCTATGGAATAAAAGTGGGGCTTTTATTGCTCAATCTAATTCATGCTGATAAAAAAAAAAAATCCAAAATCCACTTGTACACTTTTGATAGACTTAAAGGGGCAATCTGTAGTTGCTACATCCATGTTTGGACTTGTAAATTATATATTAATGTAAAGATATAATTTAATTGTATTATTATATGTCGTAGAAAGTGATGGGTTAGAAGAAACCTACATAACCAACCCATAAAGTAACATTGAACATCCATATATGGCCAACTATGTAAACTTTAACATAGATCTATCCTGCAATAGATGTCATTCAATTGGTAACATACATTTTTGTCTTCTTCTAATGCCTCCTAAGGGGAAAGTAATCTAAAAGTAACTGAAGGTAATCAGATTACGTTACTGAGTTTGGGTAATCTAAAAGTTACTTTACTGATTACAATTTTGGACAGGTAACTAGTAACTGTAATGGATTACATTTAGAAAGTAACCTAGGCAACCCTGACTAGAACTTTACATGACCCCTAGTGAGCCCTTTGTGTTTCTTCACTTCCTGATATCCTGAAATGACATGGAAGGTTTTATTAGCCAGGCAGGTGGGCCTTTCACTGAAGACAATGATGGAGAGGAGGAGAGGAAGAGAGGGGGAGAGGACGAACACTTGAGGAACTACTCTACTCTGACACAATCACTGAGCCCTCCACTTGAAGAAGGGAAGACTAATAAGGTGGCACCAGGAAATGCTTGGAAGCCAAGGAGGGTGCAGTCAGGAGTTTAATATTGCAGATAGATAATGATGTGATGAATAGAGCCATGACTCTGAAGTCTACATGATATGGGACTACGTGCTTATAATGAGGCAATCCTAACTTCCATGTTTCCCCTGATTTTTCACTCAGTTATTCATTGACGTCAATGGGAGACTAAGAATACATGTCACTGGCAATTAGGATTCTCCCCAATAACAGGGTTATTTTAGGGCTCGAGTCCGTAGAGCTGAAGAGCTGTGCTACAGCGCGATAGAAATTTAAAGGCAATGTTCCCGCGGGTAAATGCAGAACATGCCGCCTCAATAGGAAATTACCTTTAAATTGAACTTTCTGAAGATGAATCATATATGATCAAAATCAAATATATCTACGAGTAAATAACACTAATCTGCAGTTTATCTTTAAACGGTGGAAGTGGAAGGGCTATAAATACGCATTGGCTCCGTGTAACAGCTCAGCTCTCCACCTGATGTGGCACCCTGCTGTGAAGATCTATACAACAGCTAAAGATCTGCTTTAAATGAACCATGTGGCAAATATAGAGCCCAGAAAACACACAATAAGATATTGACCATGAACAGCCAGATTACAAAGACAAGGCAGCGTGTAGAAGGAAGCCGTCAGCTCATAAAATGCATAGATAACATCTCATATGTCTATAACACTTCACAGAGTCTTGTTCCCAGAATAACGTTTTTAAAATTTTTAGTACAGTACAGTAGCTCTACGCAAAGTGGAACAGATTCATTGATTTTGAGGCCACAAGTTATACTTTAGCTAAAGTAGCTAAATCTTTATGAGTACTTGTAAAGTATTGATCAAATATCTGTTGAAGTAAACTGCTGTACAATATGATCTTGTTGCCATCTGATGCACATGATGCACAGGTCATAATTCAGCACTATAGAGCTCTCCCTGTCCTCTGCCGTGCCTTGATTGTATTACTGTTGATGATATCTGGAAATGTGCATGTACGCCCTGGCCCATCTACTGTTACTAGTCCCAATTCTGACTTGTGCTCTGATATCTGCTTCACTGATTTCTGCTCTAGTAAAAGCCAGGATTTCCTGCACGTTAACACTAGAAGCTTATTACCTAAAATGGATCAATTGAAAGTGTGGGTTCACAGCTCCAATCCAGATGTGTTGGTCAGTACTGAGACGTGGTTAAGGAAGAGTGTTTTGAATACTGATGTTAACTTTTCTGGTTACAACCTTTTTCGGCAAGACAGATCTTCCAAAGGTGGAGGTGTGTTCCACTAGATGTCAACCGTCTTTAGAACGTGGTTTCAGGCTGCTCATGTGAAGGGGGGCCGGATGGGAGCTGTTTGACTGAAGGGTCTGCCTACAGCCTCGTTCTCAGTCACGCGCTTTCACTTGAGAGGTAGCTCTCGTTCCATTGCTTTTCTACAGACAATGGAATTCTCCGGTTGGAACATTGTTGAACTTTTATGATAAAAACATCCTAAAGATTCTATACTTAGTTTGACAAGTTTCTTCGACCTGTAATATAACTTTTTGAACGTTTCGTCCGAATGGACCAGATCGCTTTTTCGGATTTGTTTACCAAACGCCCTAACAAAAGAAGCTATTGGACATAAATGGACATAAATGATGGACATTATTATTACAAAACAAGCATTTATTGTGGAACTGCGATTCCTGGGAGTGCATTCTGATGAAGATCATCAAAGGTAAGTGAATATTTATAATGCTATTTATGAATAATGTTGACTACCCAACATGGCGGATATTTCTCTGGCTGGTTGGACTCTGAGCGCCGTTCTCAGATTATGCTTTTTCCATAAAGTATTTTTGAAATCTGACACAGCGGTTGCATTAACCTCTCTTGGGTATGTGGGACGTTAGCGTCCCACCTCTTCAACAGCTAGTGCTTTACGGCGAAAGCATACCTTACACGATTATTTGAGAACATAGCCCACTAGACAATTCATTACAAACAGTAACCAGCCAAGTAGAACAGAGTCAGAGTCAGAAATAGAGATAAAATGAATCCCTTACCTTTGATGATCTTCATATGGTTGACTCAGCAGACATTCATTTACTCAATAAATGTTTATTTTGTTCGATAAAGTCTCTTTATATACAAAAACCTCAGTTTTGTTCGCGCGTTTTCTTCAGTAATCCACAGTCTCAAACGCAGTCAAAACAGGAAGACAAAAAAAATCCAAATTGTATTTTCTCAGGTTTTCGCCTGCCAAATCAGTTCTGTTATACTCACAGACACTATTTTAGCAGTTTTGGAAACTTTAGAGTGTTTTCTATCCATATCTACCAGTTATATGCATATCATATATTCTGGGCCCGAGAAGCAGGCAGTTTAAATTGGGCATGCATTTCATCCAAAATTCCGAATGCTGCCCCCTACCCTAGTGAAGTTAAGGAGAAGTGTATCTAAAGTTCCATGTATAATATTTGTATTTTCATCAACATTTATTATGAGTATTTCTGTGAATTCATGTGGCTGTCTGCAATATCACTGCATGTTTTGGAACTACTGAACGTAACACGCCAATGTAAAATACGATTTTTGGATATAAATATGAACTTTACCGAACAAAACATCCATGTATTGTGTAACATGAAGTCCTATGAGTGTCATCTGATGAAGATCATCAAAGGTTAGTGATTAATTTTATCTCTATTTGTGCTTTTTGTGACTCCTTTCTTTGGCGAGAAAAATGGCTGGGTTTTTCTGTGACTTGGTTGTGACCTAATATAATCGTTTGTGGAGCTTTCGCTGTAAAGCATTTTTGAAATCAGACACTGTGGCTGGATTAACGAGAATTTTATCTTTAAAATGGTCCCTAATACTTGTATGTTTGAGAAATTTGATTTATGAGATTTCTGTTGATTTGTATTTGGCGCCCTGCTATTTCACTGGCTGTTGGCGAGGGGTTCCGCTAGCAGGTTTTAACCTTGTTTTAAGGTTTTAACCTTGTTTTGAACACCTCCAAAACAAAGGTCATGGGGTTTGGTAAGAATAATGCCTCTCCTCCCACAGGTGTGATGACTACCTCAGAGGGTTTAGAGCTTGAGGTAGTCACCTCATACAAGTACTTGGGAGTATGGCTAGACAGTGTGCTGTCCTTCTCTCAGCACATATCACAGCTGCAGGCTAAGGTTAAATCTAGAGTTGGTTTCCTCTATCGTAATTGCTCCTCTTTCACCCCAGCTGCCAAACTAACCCTGATTCAGATGACCATCCTACCCATACCAGATTATGGAGTTGTAATTCATAGATCGTCAGGAAAAGGAGCGAGCGGCTAGATGTTCTTTACCATTCGGCCATCAGATTTGCCACCAATGCTCCTTATAGGACACATCACTGCACACTATACTCCTCTGTAAACTGGTCATCTCTGTATACCCGTCGCAAAACCCACTGGTTGATGCTTATTTATAAAACCCTCTTAGGCCTCACTCCCCCCTATCTGAGATATCTACTGTAGCCCTCATCCTCCACATACAATACCCGTTCTGCCAGTCAACACCTGTTCTGCCAGTCAACACCTATTCTGCCAGTCAACACCTATTCTGCCAGTCAATACCTGTTCTGCCACTCAAACTGGACAGTTTTATCTCAATCTCTTCATTCAAAGATTTACTGACAGTACTTCATTCAAAGACTTTCTCTTACTGACAGTTGTGGCTGCTTTGTGCGATGTATTGTTGTCTCTACCTTCTTGCCCTTTGTGCTGTTGTCTGTGCCCAATATAATTTGTATCATGTTTATGCTGCTACCATGTTGTATTGCTACCATGTTGTGTTGCTACCATGTTGTTGTTATATTGTGTTGCTGCCTTGCTATGCTGTTGTCTTAGGTCTCTCTTTATGTAGTGTTGTCTCTCTTGTTGTGATGTGTGTTTTGTCCTATATTTATATTGTATTTTATTTTTTTAATCCCAAACCCCCATCCCCGCAGGAGACCTTTTGCGTTTTAGTAGGCCTTCATTGTAAATAATCATTTGTTCTTAACTGACTTGCTTAGTTAAATAAAGGTTAAATAAATAAATAAAAGCCTCATATATGGGCTTAAAGGAAACGTTTTCCAACCTATTAGTAACTTGTCAAAGGAGTCCGATTCAGGTGAACTGATGTCTGTGTAAGGTGGACAAAATTCCAGGGAGGTCCAATAAATTCCCTGGTTTTGCAGAATTCCTGGTTGGAGGGATGCAGATGTCCTGCTTATTCTGATAATGGAAATCCAGGAACCGGGATTTTGGGGTAAACAAGGGGATTTCTTGAACGTTCCCAGAGTTTTGCAACCATATGTCTGAGTAATTTTCCAAATTTGAAACACAGCGACTACAATCATTCCTTTAATGTCAGTATGTCAGTATGCTTCAGATCTGGGGAAAAAACATGTCATTATCAAACGCGCATGCGCACCCACACACATCAAAAAACAAAAAGTCGAGACATAAAATTCCATCATCATGCTCAATCACTTAACTGCATATTCCCCCCTCCCCTCCCCTCCCTCCCCTCCCTCCCCTCCCTCCCTCCCTCACCTCCCTCCCTCCCTCCCTCCCTCCCTCCCTCACCTCCCTGCCCTCCCTCCCTCCCTCACCTCCCTGCCCTCCCTCCCTCACCTCCCTGCCCTCCCTCCCTCCCTCCCTCCCTCACCTCCCTGCCCTCCCTCCCTGCCCTCCCTGCCCTCCCTCCCATTCCCAGGATCTGTATGAACTAGTGTCCAGGCTCCAAGCAGCTCTTCCACCCTGAGACATCTCATCACATCGCTAACAGCTCCTATTGCCTTGTGATTAACACACCATAAAAGAATGTGATGGCTTAAAGAAACAGCAGGAGAGGCAGGCTGCCCAGCCAGGCCTAAAGAACGAGGGCTGATGGTGGGATGGTGAATACTGTCTATAGTCTATAATTAAACCAGTCTGCACTTGATGAAAGCAGATCACACTGGCAGGCCACAGCCTTCACAGCTATTTTTTTTTTAACGACATAATTACAGTCCAAATCAAATGAGAAGATTTTATATTAGATGAACATGTGTCCAATGTCAACAATGACACTGACTGACCCCCTCGGGCAGAAAGAGGGAGAGAGGAAGAGCGCCCGCCAGCCGCCGTGCTGCGGTAATTTACCTGCCTGTGTTTAGGTGCTCTGGGGAGGTCTGGCTGAATAAACTGGAATTACACCACATAGAAAGGGGAGGTAGAGATGGGAGGGAGATGGAGGGAGGGGTGGAGGGGAAAAGGGAACGTGTGCTTGTGAGAGAGAGAGAGAGAGAGAGAGAGAGAGAGAGAGAGAGAGAGAGAGAGAGAGAGAGAGAGAGAGAGAGAGAGAGAGAGAGAGAGAGAGAGAGAGACAGAGAGAGAGAGAGAGAGAGAGAGAGAGAGAGAGAGAGAGAGAGAGAGAGAGAGAGAGAGAGAGAGAGAGAGAGAGAGAGAGAGAGGTAGGTAGGTAGAGACAGAAAAAAATAGAAGGTAAGAAAGAGAGAAAGAGTAAATATGCAGACAAACGGTGTGGTTTTAGCAGGAAGACAAACAAACAAACACTTCGTTTGACTGTTCTTCTACAGAGAGGTGTCAGAGCGTCTTAGAGACCTCTGTCACCATGACCCGTACAGCTATCACAGAGAAAAACACAGGATCAACTTGATAAAGACACACGTCATTGTTGATCTAGAATAGATTACCACCTGTCTTCACCCTCTGAGGTTAATAGGTGTTTCATCAACAAGGTTCACTCTTCCATACACCACTACTCAATGGGGAATGTTATGCTCGTATGATATGGTAGGTGTTCAGACTTAAGTTAACTGGAGCGTCTACATGTTGAACAATGGCCTCTGGTTCTTCTTTAGTTAGAAGGGGATTGTACGAACAATGGGCAGTCAATTTATTTTATTTGTAGTTAAATAAAATTGTTGATCATTACTGTTTGTGAAATGTACAACTTGTAATACCAGGCGCCTCCTTCTCCAGTGAATGAAACAGAAACAACCTCCCACTGAGTTGGTATGGATGTGTTTTTTTCTCTCCGAATAAGTAAGTATGTATTTCCTTTACTCCACTGTACGGTCGATACGACCACAGAGTCCTTGTTCCTCTCTGGGTCAGAACTCCCTGAGGGATAGAATCCTCTGATTCTAGAAGACCACAGCTGTCAAGTGACCACACTGCTCAGAGTTTCCTGACCACCCTTCTAAAAAGACCTCTCTCTCTTTCCTTCTTTTTCTTGGTCCATCTCTCCATCCTTGCCTTTCTCTCTCACAGTTCTGCCTCCATCCCTCTCTCTGGTTCTCAGGGGCTGCACAGCTGGAGTGGATTTGCTCTGGTCGCAGTCTTCACCTCTCTAGCGCAGTGCCAGCTAGCGCAGACTACCCTGCCCGTTCGGGCGGGTAGCGCCAACATTTGATTGGCCAGCGGTGAGAGTCAGGGACAGTAGATAACTGGAAACAAAGACATCAGGATCCATGGGTGCCCAGTGTGGTCCACGGCTTTGTGTGGTCGAGACCCGGACCACAACCCATACTGCCACCCTGTTTAGTAGAGGACGTGGTTTTACTAAGACCAGTGATTTCAGAGTTCACTCTCTCTGTGACTGCCTGTCCCAGCCCGTTTGGTTAAGGGAGAATGAGAGACCTCCTGTCACTGTATCCCACTTTTTTCCCATGGCATCGGATACTTGGAGACAAAGACAGGCGTTGGAAAAAGACAGTGGGGCCTTACAGTACATCCGTTAAGATGACTTAAAGGGAAGTGTAATGGCATGTCATATGTGAACTATGACATTGGCTAGCTGCTGGTATTGGCTAAGAGAGCTGTGGTGGCCAGTAGTGGCTAAGAGAGCTGTGGTGGCCAGTAGTGACTATAAGAACTGTGGTGGCCAGTAGTGGCTAGGAGAGCTGTGGTGGCCAGTATTGACTAGGAGAGCTGTGGTGGCCAGTAGTGACTAGGAGAGTTGTGGTGGCCAGTAGTGGCTAGGAGAGCTGTGGTGGCCAGTATTGACTAGGAGAGCTGTGGTGGCCAGTAGTGACTAGGAGAGTTGTGGTGGCCAGTAGTGGCTAGGAGAGCTGTGGTGGCCAGTATTGACTAGGAGAGCTGTGGTGGCCAGTAGTGACTAGGAGAGCTGTGGTGGCCAGCAGTGGCTAGGAGAAATGTGGTGGCCAGTAGTGGCTAGGGGAGCTGTGGTGGCCAGTAGTGGCTAGGAGAGCTGTGGTGGCCAGTAGTGGCTAGGAAAACTGTGGTGGCCAGTAGTGGCTAGGAGAACTGTGGTGGCCAGTAGTGGCTAGGAGAACTGTGGTGGCCAGTAGTGGCTAGGAGAGCTGTGGTGGCCAGTAGTGGCTAGGAAAACTGTGGTGGCCAGTAGTGGCTAGGAGAACTGTGGTGGCCAGTAGTGGCTAGGAGAACTGTGGTGGCCAGTAGTGGCTAGAAGAACTGTGGTGGCCAGTAGTGACTAGGAGAGCTGTGGTGGCCAGTAGTGGCTAGGAGAGCTGTGGTGGCCAGGAGTGGCTAGGAGAACTGTGGTGGCCAGTAGTGACTATGAGAACTGTGGTGGCCAGTAGTGGCTAGGTGAACTGTGGTGGCCAGCAGTGGCTAGGAGAACTGTGGTGGCCAGTAGTGACTATGAGAGCTGTGGTGGCCAGTAGTGACTATGAGAACTGTGGTGGCCAGTAGTGGCTAGGAGAGCTGTTGTGGCCAGTAGTGACTATGAGAGCTGTGGTGGCCAGTAGTGACTATGAGAGCTGTGGTGGCCAGTAGTGGCTAGGAGAGCTGTTATATCCAGTAGTGGCTAGGAGAGCTGTGGTTGCCAGTATTGACTAGGAGAGCTGTGGTGGCCAGTAGTGACTAGGAGAGTTGTGGTGGCCAGTAGTGGCTAGGAGAGCTGTGGTGGCCAGCAGTGGCTAGGAGAAATGTGGTGGCCAGTAGTGGCTAGGATAACTGTGGTGGCCAGTAGTGGCTAGGAGAACTGTGGTGGCCAGTAGTGGCTAGGAGAACTGTGGTGGCCAGTAGTGGCTAGAAGAACTGTGGTGGCCAGTAGTGACTAGGAGAGCTGTGGTGGCCAGTAGTGGCTAGGAGAGCTGTGGTGGCCAGGAGTGGCTAGGAGAACTGTGGTGGCCAGTAGTGACTATGAGAACTGTGGTGGCCAGTAGTGGCTAGGTGAACTGTGGTGGCCAGCAGTGGCTAGGAGAACTGTGGTGGCCAGTAGTGACTATGAGAGCTGTGGTGGCCAGTAGTGACTATGAGAACTGTGGTGGCCAGTAGTGGCTAGGAGAGCTGTTGTGGCCAGTAGTGACTATGAGAGCTGTGGTGGCCAGTAGTGACTATGAGAGCTGTGGTGGCCAGTAGTGGCTAGGAGAGCTGTTATGGCCAGTAGTGGCTAGGAGAGCTGTGGTTGCCAGTATTGACTAGGAGAGCTGTGGTGGCCAGTAGTGACTAGGAGAGTTGTGGTGGCCAGTAGTGGCTAGGAGAGCTGTGGTGGCCAGCAGTGGCTAGGAGAAATGTGGTGGCCAGTAGTGGCTAGGATAACTGTGGTGGCCAGTAGTGGCTAGGAGAACTGTGGTGGCCAGTAGTGGCTAGGAGAACTGTGGTGGCCAGTAGTGGCTAGAAGAACTGTGGTGGCCAGTAGTGGCTAGGAGAGCTGTGGTGGCCAGGAGTGGCTAGGAGAACTGTGGTGGCCAGTAGTGCCTATGAGAACTGTGGTGGCCAGTAGTGGCTAGGATAACTGTGGTGGCCAGCAGTGGCTAGGAGAACTGTGGTGGCCAGTAGTGACTATGAGAGCTGTGGTGGCCAGTAGTGACTATGAGAACTGTGGTGGCCAGTAGTGGCTAGGAGAGCTGTTGTGGCCAGTAGTGTCTATGAGAGCTGTGGTGGCCAGTAGTGACTATGAGAGCTGTGGTGGCCAGTAGTGGCTAGGAGAGCTGTTATGGCCAGTAGTGGCTAGGAGAGCTGTGGTTGCCAGCAGTGGCTAAGAGAAATGTGGTGGCCAGTAGTGGCTAGGAGAACTGTGGTGGCCAGTAGTGGCTAGGAGAACTGTGGTGGCCAGTAGTGGCTAGTAGAACTGTGGTGGCCAGTAGTGGCTAGGAGAACTGTGGTGGCCAGTAGTGACTAGGAGAGCTGTGGTGGCCAGTAGTGGCTAGGAGAACTGTGGTGGCCAGTAGTGGCGAGTAGAACTGTGGTGGCCAGTAGTGGCTAGGATAACTGTGGTGGCCAGTAGTGACTATGAGAACTGTGGTGGCCAGTAGTGGCTAGGATAACTGTGGTGGCCAGTAGTGACTATGAGAACTGTGGTGGCCAGTAGTGGCTAGGAGAGCTGTGGTGGCCAGTAGTGGCTAGGAGAACTGTGGTGGCCAGTAGTGACTATGAGAACTGTGGTGGCCAGTAGTGGCTAGGAGAGCTGTGGTGGCCAGTATTGGCTAGGAGAGCTGTGGTGGCCAGTATTGGCTAGGAGAGCTGTGGTGGCCAGTATTGGCTAGGAGAGCTGTGGTGGCCAGTATTGGCTAGGAGAGCTGTGGTGGCCAGTATTGGCTAGGAGAGCTGTGGTGGCCAGTAGTGGCTAGGAGAGCTGTGGTGGCCAGTATTGGCTAGGAGAGCTGTGGTGGCCAGTATTGGCTAGGAGAGCTGTGGTGGCCAGTATTGGCTATGAGAACTGTGGTGGCCAGTATTGGCTAGGAGAGCTGTGGTGGCCAGTAGTGGCTAGGAGAGCTGTGGTGGCCAGTATTGGCTAGGAGAGCTGTGGTGGCCAGTAGTGGCTAGGAGAGCTGTGGTGGCCAGTATTGGCTAGGAGAGCTGTGGTGGCCAGTATTGGCTAGGAGAGCTGTGGTGGCCAGTATTGGCTATGAGAACTGTGGTGGCCAGTATTGGCTAGGAGAGCTGTGGTGGCCAGTAGTGGCTAGAAGAACTGTGGTGGCCAGTAGTGGCTAGGAGAGCTGTGGTGGCCAGTATTGGCTAGGAGAGCTGTGGTGGCCAGTATTGGCTAGGAGAGCTGTGGTGGCCAGCAGTACTCAGTGTGGACACATCCATGCGGCCTTTGATGATTACAGTATGACAGCTTTGAAACCTGCAGGGTTAAACCTGTGATGGGAACCATGAGAATGGAATGGGATGTACTTCATGGTAGACGTCAGTCCTCTGCTCTGCTGTCCAGAAGCTAGAAGCTTGCAGCGACGGAGCGATGCACAACTTGGCACACAGTGGAGAATCTAAAAACGCACCCTTCCATCCAGCAGAAAGATTTGTGAATTGGCAAAATTATAGCAATAGTTACAGTGGGGCAAAAAAGTATTTAGTCAGCCACCAATTGTGCAAATTCTCCCACTTAAAAAGATGAGAGAGGCCTGTAATTTTCATCATATGTACACTTCAACTATGACAGACAAAATGAGAAAAGAAATCCAGAAAATCACATTGTAGGATTTTTTATGAATTTATTTGCAAATTATGGTGGAAAATAAGTATTTGGTCAATAACAAAAGTTTATCTCAATACTTTGTTATATACCCTTTGTTGGCAATGACAGAGGTCAAACGTTTTCTGTAAGTCTTCACAAGGTTTTCACACACTGTTGCTGGTATTTTGCCCCACTGTATATAGAGTAAAGGTGATTTGTGGTCTACCCTAAAGAGACAATAATCTTTCTGGGGGAAATGCACAGTTTACATTGGTCTTGAGTGGCAAAAGTTTGTGATTGTACAAGACAGTAAAGCTGCTTCCCTCCCTGCTTTTCTGCGTCCCTCCCTGCTTTTCTGCGTCCCTCCCTGCTTTTCTGCTTCCCTCCCTGCTTTTCTGCTTCCCTCCTTGCTTTTCTTTCTAAATCAAATCAAATCAAATCAAATTTTATTGGTCACACACACATGGTTAGCAGATGTTAATGTGAATGTAGCGAAATGCTTCTAGTTCCGACAGTGCAGCAATATCTAACACGTATACAGTTGACGTCGGAAGTTTACATACACTTAGGTTGGAATCATAAAAACTCCAACCACTCCACAAAAATCTTGTTAACAAACTATAGTTTTGGCAAGTCGGTTAGGACATCTACTTTGTGCATGACACAAGTAATTTTTCCAACAAATGTTTACAGACAGATTATTTCACTTATAATTCACAGTATCACAATTCCAGTGGGTCTGTGCCTTTAAACATGAAGTCATGGCTTTAGAAGCTTCTGATAGGCTAATTGACATCATTTGAGTCAATTGGAGGTGTACCTGTGGATGTATTTCAAGGCCTACCTTCAAACTCAGTGCCTCTTTGCTTGACATTATTGGAAAATCAAAAGAAATCAGCCAAGACCTCAGAAAAACAATTGTAGACCTCCACAAGTCTGGTTCATCGTTGGGAGCAATTTCCAAATCCCTGAAGGTACCACGTTCATCTGTACAAACAATAGTATGCAAGTATAAACACCATGGGACCACGCAGCCATCATACCGCTCAGGAAGGAGATGCGTTCTGTCTCCTAGAAATGAACGTACTTTGGTGCGAAAAGTGCAAATCAATCCCAGAACAACAGCAAAGGACCTTGTGAAGATGCTGGAGGAAACAGGTACAAAAGTATCTATATCCACAGTAAAACAAGTCCTATCTCGACATAACCTGAAAGGCCGCTCAGCAAGGAAGAAGCCACTGCTCCAAAACCGCCATAAAAAAAGCCAGACTACAGTTTGCAACTGCACATTAGGACAAAGATCATACTTTTTGGAGAAATGTCCTCTGGTCTGATGAAACAAATATAGAACTGTTTGGCCATAATGACCATCGTTATGTTTGGAGGAAAAAGGGGGTGGCTTGCAAGCCGAAGAACACCATCCCAAACGTGAAGCACGGGGGTGGCAGCACAATGTTGTGGGGGTGCTTTGCTGCAGGAGGTACTGGTGCACTTCACAAAACAGATGGCATCATGAGGGAGGAAAATTATGTGGATATATTGAAGCAACATCTCAAAACAGGAAGTTAAAGCTTGGTCGCAAATAGGTCTTCCAAATAGACAATGACCCCAAGCATACTTCCAATGTTTGGCAAAATGGCTTAAGGACAACAAAGTCAAGGTATTGGAGTTGTCATCACAAAGCCTTGACCTCAATCCTATAGAACATGTGTGGGCAGAACTGAAAAAGTGTGTGCAAGCAAGGAAGCCTACAAACCACAGTTACACCAGCTCTGTCAGTAGAAATGGGCCAAAATTCACCCAACTTACTGTGGGAAGCTTGTGGAAGGCTACCTGAAACGTTTGACCCAAGTTAAACAATTTAAAGGAAATGCTACCAACTACTAATTGAGTGTATTTAAACTTCTGACCCACTGGGAATGTGATGAAAGAAATAAAAGCTGAAAGAAATCATTCTCTCAACTATTATTCTGAAATTTCACATTCTTAAAATAAAGTGGTGATCCTAACTGACCTAAGACAGGGAATTTTTACTCGGATTAAATGTCAGGAATTGTGAAAAACTGAGTTTAAATGTATTTGGCTAAGGTGTTTGTAAACTTCCGACTTCAACTGTATGTGCATATAAATATATGGATGAGCAATGGACGAGCGGCATAGGCAAGGTGCAATTGATGGTAAAAAATACAGTATCTACATATCATATGAGTAATGTAAGATATGTAATCATTATTAAAGTGTCATTATTTAAAGTGGCATTGTATAAAGTGACTAGTGATTCATTTATTAAAGTGGCCTGTGATTGGGTCTTAATGTAGGCAGCAGCCTCTCTGAGTTAGTGATGGCTGTTTAGGAGTCTGATGGGCTTGAGATAGAAGCTGTTTTTCAGTCTCTCGGGTCCCAGCTTTGATGCACATGTACTGACCTCGCCTTCTGGATGGTAGCGGTGTGAACAGGCAGTGGCTCGGGTGGTTTTTCTCTCTCTCTCTGTGTCTGTTGCCCTGGGGGCCCAGGCGAGGACAGGCTTGACAACTACTGGCCTGATATCAAGACTCGCCTAGGGGGGTCCAAAGCAACCAAGACCCTGGAAACTGAAATGGAAGTGAACACTCATAGTAGATAGTCTTACAATGCGATAATGTAATAATGTAATTCTGTGTCTGAGAGAAGTCTTGGGCCTCTATTGTGTTAGTGCTGCTATCTGGAGCTGTCTGGGGTTAGCCTTAAATGATGAATGAACAGAGCCTATACTGTTTTTATTTTATTTACTTTTCTGCTCTTTTGTATACCAGTATCTCTACTTGCACATCATCATCTGCTCATTTATCACTCCAGTGTTAATCTGCTAAATTGTAATTATTCGCTCCTATGGCCTATGTATTGCCTTACCTCCTCATGCCTTTTGCACACACTGTATATAGACTTTCTTTTTCTACTGTGTCATTGACTTGTTTATTGTGTTATTGGCTTGTTTATTGTTTACTCCATGTGTAACTCTGTGTTGTTGTCTGTGTCACACTGCTTTGCTTTATCTTGGCCAGGTTGCAGTTGTAAATGAGAACTTGTTCTCAACTAGCCTACCTGGTTAAATAAAGGTTAAATAAATAAATAAAAAACCTGGATTGTACAATATAATTTTTTCCAAAATTCTTCAAGCTCTATCAAATTGGTTGTTGATCATTGCTAGACAACCATTTTCAGGTCTAGCATAGATTTTCAAGTAGATTTAAGTCAAAACTTCACCACTCAGTTCCTGTCTTCTTGGTAAGCAACTCCAGTGTAGATTTGGCCTTGTGTTTCAGATTATTGTCCTGCTCGAAGGTGAATTCATCTCCCAGTGTCTGGTGGACAGCAGACAGAACCAGGCTTTCCTCTAGGAGTTTGTCAGTGCTTAGTTCCATTCCGTTTCTTTTTTATTCTGAAAAACTCCACAGTCCTTAATGAGTACAAGCAAATCAAATTAAATTGTATTTGTCACATGCGCTGAATACAACAGGTGTAGACCTTACAGTGAAATTCTTACTTACCAGCCCTTAACCAACAATGCAGTTTAAGAAAAATACAAAAGAAGTAAGAAATAAATTAGAGCAGTAGCAGTAAAATAACAATAGTGAGGCTATATACAGGAGCTATCGGTACAGAGTCAATGTGCGGGGGCACCGGTTAGTCCAGGGAATTGAGGTAATATGTACGTGTAGGTAGAGTTATGAAAGTGACTATGCATAGATAGTAACAGAGAGTAGCAGCAGAGTAAAAGAGAGAGAGGGGGGGGGGGGGGGGCAATGCAAATAGTCTGGGTAGCAATTTGCTTAGATATTCAGGAGTCTTATGGCTTGGGGGTAGAAGCTGTTTAGAAGCCTCTAGGACATAGCGTTCTAGTACCGCTTGTCATGCTGTAGCATGGCTAGGGTGGCTGGAGTCTTTGACAATTTTTAGGGCCTTCCTCTGACACCGCTTGGTATAGAGGTCCTGGGTGGCAGGAAGCTTGGCCCCAGTGATGTACTGGGCCATACGCACTAACCTCTGTAGTGCCTTGCGTTCGGAGGCCAAGCAGTTGCCATACTAGGCAGTGATGCATCCCGTCAGGATGCTCTTGATGGTGCAGCTGTAGAACCTTTTAAGGATCTGAGGAACAATGCAAAATCTTTTCAGTCTCCTGAGGGGGAATAGGTTTTTTCGTGTCCTCTTCACGACTGTCTTGGTGTGCTTGGACCAAGGAACTTGAAGCTCTCAACCTGCTCCACTACAGCCCCATCGATGAGAATGGGGGCGTGCACGGTCCTCCTTTCCCTGTAGGCCACAATCATCTCCTTTGTCTTGATCACGTTGAGGGAGAGGTTGTTGTCATTGCACCACATGGTCAGGTCTCGTCGTTGTCGATGATCAGGCCAACCACTGTTGTGTCATCGACAAATTTAATGATGGTGTTGGAGTCGTGCCTGGCTGTGCAGTCATGAGTGAACAGGGAGTACAGGACGGGACTGAGCACGCACCCATGAGGGGCCCCCGTGTTGAGGATCAGCATGGCGGATGTGTTGTTACCTACCCTTACCACCTGGGGTCGGCCCGCCAGGAAGTCCAGGATCCAGTTGAAGAGGGAGGATTCTGAAGAATCCTCGAACATGTTCCAGTCTGTGCTAGCAAAACAGTGCTGTAGCTTAGCATCTGCTTCATCTAACCGCTTTTTTATTGACCGAGTCACTGGTACGTCCTGCTTTAATTATTTATTGTAAGCAGGATTCAGGAGGATAGAATTATGGTCAGATTTGCCAAATGGAGGGCGAGGGAGAGCTGTGTACGCGTCTCTGTGTGTGGAGTAAAGGTGGTCTAGAGTTTTTCCCCCTCTGGTTGCACATTTAACATGCTGATAGAAATGAGGTAAAACGGATTCACTTTTCCCTGCATTAAAGTCCCTGGCCACTAGGAGCGCCGCCTCTGGATGAGCATACCCATACCCATGAGATGATGCAGCCACCGCTATGCTTGAAAATATGGAGTGGTACTCGGTAATGTGTTCATTGTTAATTGCTTTTTCCACATTTTTTGCAGGAAGGATGTTTTGGAAAATTTTTCTTCTGTACAGGCTTCCTTCTTTTCGCTTTGTCAATTAGGTTAGTATTGTGGAGTCACTACTATGTTGTTGAGCCGTCCTCAGTTCTCTTATCACAACCATTTAACTCTGTAACTGTTTTATGGTCACCATTGGCCTCATGGTGAAATCCCTGAGTGGTTTCCTTCCTCTCCTGCAATTAAGTTAGGAAGGACGCCTGTAACTTTGTAGTGACTGGGTGTGTTGATACATCATCCAAAGTGTAACTAATAATATCACAATGCTCAAAGGGATATTCAATGTTTGCTCCCCCCCCCCATCTACCAATAGATGCCCTTCTTTGCAAGGCATTGGAAAACCTACTTGGTCTTTATGGGTTGAATCTATGTTTGAAATTCACTGCTTGACTGAGTGACCTTACATATTAGTGGGATACAGAGATGAGGTAGTCATAAAAAAAACGTTTTTAAACACTATAATTGCACACCATGACTCGATGCAACTAATGTGACCCGCTAAGCAAATTTTTTGTCCTGAACTTATTTAGGCTAGCAAACAAAGGGGTTGAATACTTATTGACTAAAGATATTTCACCTTTTAATTCAATTTTTTTTAAAATATCAAATATGTATCATTCCACTTTGACATTATGAGGTACTCTGTAGGCCAATGACAAATAAATCTCAATTTAATCCATTTTAAATTCAGGCTGTAACATCATGAGGTTAATTCCACAAAAGCAATGTTGCAAAACAAATCTTAGCGACATGTGTAATGGAAACGGCACGGGGGATTGTTATTTTCTTGAACTTTCTTTGCGACAAATGGAAACTGTTTGAGTCAATGATTGCCAAATCATGTAAGATGCGCGGGGAATGTGATGTTACCGCATAACTACACTCAGCAAAAAAAAGAAAAAAAGAATTGGCCCTTTTTCAGGACCCTGTCTTTCAAAGAATTAGTAAAAATCAAAATAAAAAAATCCAGATCTTCATTGTAAAGGGTTTAAACACTGTTTCCCATGCTTGTTAAATGAACCATAAACAATTAATGAACATGCACAGGTCGTTAAGACACTAACAGCTTACAGACGGAGGCAATTAAGGTCACAGTTATGAAAACTTAGGACACTAAAGAGGCCTTTCTACTGACTCTGAAAAAGACCAAAAGAAAGATGCTCAGGGTCCCTGCTCATCTGCGTGAACGTGCCTTAGGCATGCTGCAAGGAGGCATGAGGACTGCAGATGTGGCCAGGGAAAAAAATTGCAATGTCCGTACTGTGAGATGCCTAAGACAGCTGATAGCTGATCGTCCTCGCAGTGGCAGACCACGTGTAAAAAAAACCTGCACAGGATCGGTACATCCAAACATCCCACCTGCGGGACAGGTACAGGATGGCAACAACAACTGCCAGAGTTACATCAGGAACACACAATCCCTCCATCAGTGCTCAGACTGTCCACAAAAGGCTGAGAGAGGCTGGACTGAGGGCTTGTAGGCCTGTTGTAAGGCAGGTCCTCACCAGCCATCACCGGCAACAACGTAGCCTATGGGCACAAACCCACCATCGCTGGACCAGACAGGACTGGCAAAAAAAAGTGCTCTTCACTGACGAGTTGCGTTTTTGTCTCACCAGGGGTAATGGTTGGATTCACGTTTATCGTCGAAGGAATGAGCGTTACACCGAAGCCTGTACTCTGCAGCGGGATCGATTTGGAGGTGGAGGGTCTGTCATGGTCTGGGACGGTGTGTCACTGCCTCATCGGACTGAGCTTGTTGTCATTGCAGGCAATCTCAACGCTGTGCGTTACAGGGAAGACATCCTCCTCCTCATGTGGTACCCTTCCTGCAGGCTCATCCTGACATGACCCTCCAGCATGACAATGCCACCAGCCATACTGCTCGTTCTCTGCGTGATTTACTGCAAGACAGGAATGTTGGTGTTCTGCCATGGCCAGCGAAGAGCCCGGATCTCAATCCCATCTGGGACCTGTTGGATCGAGGGTGAGGGCTGGGGCCATTCCCCCCAGAAATGTCTGGGAACTTGCAGGAGCCTTGGTGGAAGAGTGGGGTAACATCTCACAGCAACAGTTTGGGGGAATACAGGCTGTCGCCAATTTAATGCACAATTTGCCTAAATGTTGGCGAATGTTACCCACCCCCCAGCAAAAAACCCCCAATTAAATACAAAAACTGGTCAAATTCTACAGCTACTGTAGCAATGTTGCTGCAATTGTTCTGCTGATTGCAAACTTGAATGTTGTGAAAATTCTCTGCAACTTCCAGAGCCAGTTTACTGTGAA
Organism: Salvelinus alpinus; assembly: GCF_045679555.1. Classification (NCBI taxonomy): domain Eukaryota; kingdom Metazoa; phylum Chordata; class Actinopteri; order Salmoniformes; family Salmonidae; genus Salvelinus; species Salvelinus alpinus. The sequence goes on along the minus strand of NC_092093.1, from coordinate 11,533,994 downwards.
CACTGAGGCTGTACTTGCTTTAAGTTAACATTTGAACAGTTGCCATGTAGGCTACTGTGTCTATTTGATCATAATGTATACAAGGCTACCAGAGTGGACTACTGTACCATCAAAAACAATGTAGAAAATGCATCCCATAATATTTTAACATGGAAATAGCTGTTCTATCATTCAGCCAACAGTAGCAGCCAATGTGTGGTGTTCAATGTAGCCCTACATTAAAACTAAAACATGCAGGACATGACATTAAACTATTTATCCACTTGTCCTTCAGGTGACTGAAAATGTTTGATGCAAGAAACCACTTTACAAAATGCATTATTATTCCCATATGATTATTACAGAGAATCAGACAAATGCTACCCTCTGCCTAATGGCTACTTAGCTTAAACAAGCCTTCGCTTCTCAAATATGCCTAGAAATGTACACATTATGCTCTTGTCACTCACCATTGCTGACAACAAATGATCAAACTGGGCTAATAACTAGCAAAGAATAACAAAATTGCACACGTGGCTACATGCAGCTGACGCTTTGATGTCAAAAACAAGAGCATCTACGCACAACCGCTGATGCTGTAAACACTGGCCATTTCAAAGTAAATGGCACAGATCCATATATGGCAATGGTCTATTCGCGTTCTGGCTTACTGTGGCTCTGACTGTTTATGCCGCACAGGTCTATGTAGAGTATGGTCTATGTATGGTCTATGTAGGGTATGGTCTATGTATGGTCTATGTAGAGTATGGTCTATGTAGAGTATGGTCTGAGTAGTGTTTGTCAATGCAATCCAACGCCGATGTGTTCTGCCTACAAAACCTTGCGTTGTTCAGGTGTCAGTATGTTGCACTGGAAATGGCTAATATCTCCAGTCGAGCAAAATTGCCACAGTAAGAGCCATTCCTGTGTCAGAGAAGTTAATTAACCCATTTAATTATTGGGACTAGTGATTTGTTAGACAAATTTGGAAGCCCACTGTCCAATTAAGTGATCTAATGTCAATTACAATTGCTTGGCCACAGCTTAAAACTAACCCTCCTTGGTCATAGAGCCTAGCACTGCAGTCATGTTATATCCAAGCCAATTTAAGAGATGCACATATAGTTCAAATGTTACCCAGTCACAAATTTCTATTAAAGTGTTAAACATTAAAAACCCTAGAAAGACAATCAGTTCTTTAGTCAATATACAAAAAAAGAATCATTGTATCATTTATTAAGTCATGAATACATAGGAATGCAGGTTAGTATGGATGGAGCTGCGGAAGACAACAAACAAGTGTTCCTCAAGACATCGACTAATCAGAAATGACAAGACTCCGGAACTTGTACCTGGTTAATTCAATATTATCCAAGTTGTTCTTAGAGGCTTAGTAGCCCCTATGACGGTAGTAATAGTGATGTCAGAAACTATATCCGTTGACTGGGATCTGAGGAACACAAACAGTGTTAAACGTATTAGCAACGTATATTGGTTACAATTACGTACAGAAATCCAGGAACCCTACTTCTGATTTCTTACTCCAGAGAGCATCGATTAAGCCAGGGGACCAAGGGGCTAGAAAATCCTGTTCAAGGTCCTGAGGGTCAGAGCTGGTGGTCACCTGAGAAGAACTGGAATCAGCTAGAACCTGGGGAACATCAGAAACCCAGAACAAGTTAGTCATGCTTTCGTTTATTATACTACACAGAAAATAGCAACAAAAAAATTGTACCTGTGGTTATGACGTTACTGTCATGAAAACCATAGTAGCCTCCCTAGCTCTGCTGGGAAGGACTGGAGCCAACCTGACCCTTGGCAGAGCTAGAGTCCTCTTTACCTTGGTGATGGTGCCAGCAGGGAACTTCCCAGTGATGAACAGCTCACCATAATTAGCCTCAAACCCTTCCTGGCTAGGTTCTGGTCTAACAACTCAGGGTGGGGCTATTGTAGCAGGGAGTGGGGCTGGAATAGAACCTGACCTCAACTGCACCCTCAGGAAGTGGGAACCGTTGATCTTCAGACTGACTGTTGCATTTTCAGACATTCAATGTGAGAGAACCCCTTCCTGGAACTTAATTGGAGACTGAAAGGGGAAGTAGTGAAAGTGAACTAGGGTAAGTTACTCAAGCAGGAACACATCCAGCCTGTTCAGGAGCCTGAGGAATGAAGGGGATAGGAGCAGTCTTACAAATCACTTTATAGGAGTTTGGACAAGAACGCTGAACACTGACTGGAGACAACACCACAACTCCCAGATGCAACAGGACCAGGGAGATTTGAAGGGCCGCTATGCCCGGGGACGACAGCTCCTGGGACATAGCCAGGTCCATCATGCGGTGAAGGCACCCTCAGGGGAAATGAGTCCATTCTGTAGGCTGGGGAAGAGAATAAAAATATGTTTAGTACTATATAGTCTTTTAGAAGCTGAAGACTCACTTTAAAGACCTTGAAAAAAAAAAACACACCAGAAGGTTCATTTTCAAACATTTTCCAACACTGTTGAACACAGCCAGTTGGTGTTCTATAACAATGAACACACCAGAACAGAAACACCAGGAGGAGCCCCCTAGAAAACACAAACATTTACATGATTAAAGACTACAGTAGTTTAAAAACCACCAAAGCATCAACTTAAACATCACTTACAATACAGACATTATACCCATTGCACAATGAGACCTGTTGATATGAGGAGAAGAGATGCTGGAGTGTATTTATATGTTGTAGAGGACACCCTGTAACCAATCACAGCCCGATTAGATAACGATGGACAGCTGAAGTTAATTGAGGCCCAATTCCACACCAACCATTATCCCTACCCCGTTGCCCTTGTGTGGATCTGACAGAAATTGGATATAAGGGCGTAGGGGTTGAGTTGGAGTTAGACAAGGCAAGTGAATTAACACCAGCTGGCCAGCATTCTCCAATCAGGCTGTGATTGGTTACAGGTTGTCCTTTACAACATATAAATACACGCCACAGTCATTTCTCTATACTTTACATGTTCCCATTGTGCAATGACTATTATGGCGTCTAAGTGCTGTGCAGTGTAAGTAACAGTTAAGATAAATGGAATTATTTTTCTCAATAAGTGTTGTAGTCTACATCATGTAACTGTTTGTTGTTATCTAGGGGACTGTTCCTGGTGTTGCTGTTCTGGGATGTTCATTGCTATCCTTATCAACAAGGTAAGAACAATTGATTACTGTATGTAACGTGTGTTGGGTAATGTGTCTGCCATTACCTTTTTTTGGTGTTTTTTTTTTTACTCACACTTTAGGTTTGAATAGTGACTTTTCTAAGATCTGAAAAGTAATGGTATGGTCTCCTCTCCCCAGCCTACAGGATGGGCCAAGTCTACCCCAGAACTTCAACTCTATATGGTCCAGTTGTCAAACCCAGCAAAACTGACGCCTACACACGTTACTTCCTTAAACATGAACCCATTTCTTCTGGTTCAAGCCTCCCTGGTCCTGCTGATTCTAGGAGTCCTATTGACGGGGGCTCTAATCTTGTCAGTCAGGGTTTTTCTCCCCTGAAGTCTACTGCTTCCCCTTACCTCAGACCTCAGGTTCCTGAACAGACTGGATGTCTTTCTGCTGGAGTTGCTTACCCTAGTTTTCTTCCTTTACCTCCACTGTGTGAGTCGTCCCCAAGTAAGTTCCAGGCAGGGGATATCTCTCACTTTGAGAGTGTTTATGAACATGGCAACAGTCAGAGTGAGTTTGAAGACCAACGGTTCCCACTTCCTGAGGGTGCAGTTGAGGCAGGATCTATTCCAGCCCCACTCCCTGCTACAATAGTCCCACCTCTAACCAAAGTTATTAGACCAGAACCTAGCCAGGAAGGTCTTGAGGCTAATTATGGTGAGCTGTTCATCACTGGGAAGTTCCCTGCTGGCACCATCACCCATTTAAGAACCAAATATGAGCATGGAAATGACCAATGGAGCTCAGCTGGTTTCGTCAGGTACCGTCCTGCTCCCGTCCAATACCGACCACTATATCCTCATGCCCGCTGGCAGTGACCAGTGTGACAAGGTAATGTTTTTGGCTTTGATTTCTGTCACTTGTTTTCTGATGTGTTGAGCAGCTTTAATACTTTCCTTCTCATCCTCAGGTTCTGGGCTGATCCTGCTAACCCTGATCCTGCTGTCACATGGCTGCGTTGACTGCTAATAAACTACTTGAAATAAATGTATATTGTCTGGGTTGGTTTATATATTTTCCTTAAGCATTGTTTGGTTCTACACACTAGCAGGAACATTCAGTTTGTACAATATACATGCCATCAAATTTAACTTCTGGCCAGTGTCCTACTGCATTGCTTTTCTATAGCCATCCTTATCTACCAAATCCAGTTGCTGAGATTTGACTGTCCCTTGCAGAGCTCTTGACCACATTTGCGTAGTGTCTTTATTTTGGGGAATTTCTGCCACTTAAGCCTCATTTGCTGACTTCCTAATCCGCTGTCCTTTATGTGGCTCTATAGTGTTCCTTACAACATGACCAGGGCTTGTCAGCGGTAACATGGCTGTTTCAGTCCATGGGACACCAGCTGCAGACACTTGTCATGCTTAATCAAAACTATTTATGATGTCCCTTAAAATGTGGCACTTGTCACAATGCTATACAGATACCATCCTAAAATCATCTAGAGCTGAGGGGGAGAAGGCTCTGAGGGGTGGCCAGACTCCTGGCTGTGTCTTCATTTGTTTGCTGGTACATGACCATGGACTACATGGAGGTCAGACTTGACAGTGTGGTGCAAGGACAACTTCTATCTTGACGTCAGTACGACCATTAATCTGATGGTAGCCAGGAAGCGTGCATGCCCACAACAGGGCTATAGTGGGTTGAGGTTAAAGTATCCTGCTATCCGCGTCACTAAGCACTAAATGTGGTCAGCATAGTTTGAAAACGGCAACCAAAAGTGCCTCTTCCCCCCTCAGGTGGCTGAAAAGATTTGCCATAGGCTTTTGTATTGTAAAGTTATACAGCTGCGCTATTGAGAGCTCCATCACTGCTTGGTATGGCCTAGAGGGTGGTGTGGCTGGCCCAGTACATCACTGCTTGGTATGGCCTAGAGGGTGGTGCGGCTGGCCCAGTACATCACTGCTTGGTATGGCATAGAGGGTGGTGCGGCTGGCCCGGTACATCACTGCTTGGTATGGCCTAGAGGGTGGTGCGGCTGGCCCAGTACATCACTGCTTGGTATGGCCTAGAGGGTGGTGCGGCTGGCCCAGTACATCACTGCTTGTTATGGCCTAGAGGGTGGTGCGGCTAGCCCAGTACATCACTGCTTGTTATGGCCTAGAGGGTGGTGCGGCTGGCCCAGTACATCACTGCTTGGTATGGCCTAGAGGGTGGTGCGGCTGGCCCGGTACATCACTGCTTGTTATGGCCTAGAGGGTGGTGCGGCTGGCCCAGTACATCACTGCTTGGTATGGCCTAGAGGGTGGTGCGGCTGGCCCGGTACATCACTGCTTGGTATGGCCTAGAGGGTGGTGCGGCTGGCCCAGTACATCACTGCTTGGTGTGGCCTAGAGGGTGGTGCGGCTGGCCCAGTACATCACTGCTTGTTATGGCCTAGAGGGTGGTGCGGCTAGCCCAGTACATCACTGCTTGTTATGGCCTAGAGGGTGGTGCGGCTGGCCCAGTACATCACTGCTTGGTATGGCCTAGAGGGTGGTGCGGCTGGCCCGGTACATCACTGCTTGTTATGGCCTAGAGGGTGGTGCGGCTGGCCCAGTACATCACTGCTTGGTATGGCCTAGAGGGTGGTGCGGCTGGCCCGGTACATCACTGCTTGGTATGGCCTAGAGGGTGGTGCGGCTGGCACGGTACATCACTGGGGCCGAGCTCCCTGCAATCAGGACCTCTGGGGTATAAGGAAGGTCTGACATTGTGAAAGACGTCAGCCTCCCAAGCCATAGACTGTTAACTCTGCAAACGGTACCGGACCACTGTCCCCGCACACACAACTATATACCAGTGTTAACCAAAATTGGTCCTTAGGTGCACATTTCATTCTATGCCCCAATGCTACACAGCTGATTCAAATGATCAAAGTTTGAGTTGATTATTTAAATCGGCTGTGTAGTTTTAGGGTAAAAAATGAAAGGTGCACGCACCACTTGGGGTCCTGCGGAGCGAGTTTGGGGAAACCTTGATAAGCACTACATACACACGCTACACTGACACGCCGCACTCAATTTCACTAATTATGCTGTTAGTTAATGTACTCGTATCTATTCTGATGCCTAGTCACTTTACCCTGCCTTCATGTACATATCTACCTCAAATACTTCATATCCCTGCACGTTGATCTGGTTCTCCCTGTATATAACTATTACCCCTGCACATTGATCTGGTACTCCCTGTATATAACTATTACCCCAGCACATTGATCTGGTACTCCCTGTATATAGCTATTACCCTGCCCATTGATCTGGTACTCCCTGTATATAACTATTACCCCAGCACATTGATCTGGTACTCCCTGTATATAACCATTACCCCTGCACATTGATCTGGTTCTCCCTGTATATAACTATTACCCCTGCACATTGATCTGGTACTCTCTGTATATAAGTATTACCCTGCACGTTGATCTGGTTCTCCCTGTATATAACTATTACCCTGCACATTGATCTGGTACTCTCTGTATATAACTATTACCCCTGCACATTGATCTGGTACTCCCTGTATATAACTATTACCCCTGCACATTGATCTGGTACTCCCTGTATATAGCTATTACCCTGCACATTGATCTGGTACTCCCTGTATATAGCTATTACCCTGCACATTGATCTGGTACTGGTACTCCCTGTATATAGCTATTACCCCAGCACATTGATCTGGTACTCTCTGTATATAACTATTACCCTGCACATTGATCTGCTTCTCCCTGTATATAGCTATTACCCTGCACATTGATCTGGTTCTCCCTGTATATAACTATTACCCTGCACATTGATCTGGTACTCTGTATATAACTATTACCCTGCACATTGATCTGGTTCTCTCTGTATATAGCTATTACCTTGCACATTGATCTGGTACTCTGTCTATAACTATTACCCTGCACATTGATCTGGTTCTCTCTGTATATAACTATTCCCCTCCACATTGATCTGGTACTCCCTGTATATAGCTATTACCCCAGCACATTGATCTGGTACTCTCTGTATATAACTATTACCCTGCACATTGATCTGGTTCTCTCTGTATATAGCTATTACCCTGCATATTGATCTGGTTCTCCCTGTATATAACTATTACCCTGCACATTGATCTGGTACTGGTACTCTCTGTATATAACTATTACCCTGCATATTGATCTGGTACTGGTACTCTCTGTATATAACTATTACCCTCCACATTGATCTGGTACTCTCTGCATATAACTATTACCCTCCACATTGATCTGGTACTGGTACTCCCTGTATATAACTATTACCCTGCACATTGATCTGGTACTCCCTGTATATAGCTATTACCCTGCACATTGATCTGGTACTCTCTGTATATAGTTATTACCCTGTACATTGATCTGGTACTGATACTCCCTGTATATAACTATTAGCCTCCACATTGATCTGGTACTGGTACTCCCTGTATATAACTATTACCCTGCACAGTGATCTGGTTCTCCCTGTATATAACTATTACCCTGCACATTGATCTGGTACTCTGTATATAACTATTACCCTGCACATTAATCTGGTTCTCTCTGTATATAGCTATTACCCTGCACATTGATCTGGTACTCCCTGTATATAGCTATTACCCTGCACATTGATCTGGTACTGGTACTCCCTGTATATACGTAGCTATTACCCCAGCATATTGATCTGGTACTCTCTGTATATAACTATTACCCTGCACATTGATCTGGTTCTCTCTGTATATAGCTATTACCCTGCATATTGATCTGGTTCTCCCTGTATATAACTATTACCCTCCACATTGATCTGGTACTGGTACTCCCTGTATATAACTATTACCCTGCACATTGATCTGGTACTCTCTGTATATAACTATTACCCTCCACATTGATCTGGTACTGGTACTCTCTGTATATAACTAATACCCTCCACATTGATCTGGTACTGGTACTCCCTGTATATAACTATTACCCTGCACATTGATCTGGTACTCTCTGTATATAACTATTACCCTCCACATTGATCTGGTACTGGTACTCTCTGTATATAACTAATACCCTCCACATTGATCTGGTACTGGTACTCCCTGTATATAACTATTACCCTGCACATTGATCTGGTACTCTCTGTATATAACTATTACCCTCCACATTGATCTGGTACTGGTACTCCCTGTATATAACTATTACCCTGCACATTGATCTGGTACTCCCTGTATATAACTATTACCCTGCACATTGATCTGGTACTCTCTGTATATAGCTATTACCCCTGTACATTGATCTGGTACTCCCTGTATATAACTATTACCCTGTACATTGATCTGGTACTCCCTGTATATAACTATTACCCTGCACATTGATCTGGTACCCCCTGTATATAGCTATTACCCATGCACATTGATCTGGTACTCTCTGTATATAGCTATTACCCTGCACATTGATCTGGTACTCCTTGTATATAGCTATTACCCCTGCACATTGATCTGGTACTCCCTGTATATAACTATTACCCTGCACATTGATCTGGTTCTCTCTGTATATAACTATTACCCTGCACATTGATCTGGTACTCCCTGTATATAGCTATTACCCCTGCACATTGATCTGGTACTCCCTGTATATAACTATTACCCTGCACATTGATCTGGTTCTCTCTGTATATAACTATTACCCTGCACATTGATCTGGTACTCTCTGTATATAGCTATTACCCTGCACATTGATCTGGTTCTCTCTGTATATAACTATTACCCTGCACATTGATCTGGTACTGGTACTCCCTGTATATAACTATTACCCTGCACATTGATCTGGTACTCTCTGTATATAAATATTACCCTCCACATTGATCTGGTTCTCCATTCTTCTGTATTTAATTCCTCTTGTGTTATTATTTTGCAACTGCATCGTTAGTAAGCATTTCACTGTAAGGTCTACACACCTGTTGTATTCAGCATTTCACTGTAAGGTCTACACACCTGTTGTATTCAGCATTTCACTGTAAGGTCTACACACCTGTTGTATTCAGCATTTCACTGTAAGGTCTACACACCTGTTGTATTCAGCATTTCACTGTAAGGTCTACCTACACCTGTTGTATTCAGCATTTCACTGTAAGGTCTACCTACACCTGTTGTATTCAGCATTTCACTGTAAGGTCTACACACCTGTTGTATTCAGCATTTCACTGTAAGGTCTACACACCTGTTGTATTCAGCATTTCACTGTAAGGTCTACCTACACCTGTTGTATTCAGCATTTCACTGTAAGGTCTACCTACACCTGTTGTATTCAGCATTTCACTATAAGGTCTTCTTTTGTTTTACGGTTAATCAAATTAAATCCCAGCTCTTACAAGGCATCTGAACTAGTGAATTTCAGGTTGGCCTCATCTCTCTTACATATTCCATTTTAATTGCGTTTCATTATTGGGGTGGCAGGTAACCTAGTGGTTAGAGTGTTGGACTAGTAACCGGAAGGTTACAAGATCAAATCCCCCAGCTGACAAGGTAAACATTGGCTGTTCAGCCCCGGAACAAGGCAGTTAACCCACTGTTCCTAGACCAGTTAACCCACTGTTCCTAGACCAGTTAACCCACTGTTCCTAGACCAGTTAACCCACTGTTCCTAGACCAGTTAACCCACTGTTCCTAGACCAGTTAACCCACTGTTCCTAGACCAGTTAACCCACTGTTCCTAGACCAGTTAACCCACTGTTCCTAGACCAGTTAACCCACTGTTCCTAGACCAGTTAACCCACTGTTCCTAGACCAGTTAACCTACTGTTCCTAGACCAGTTAACCCACTGCTCCTAGACCAGTTAACCCACTGTTCCCAGGCTGCCAGTGTAAATAAGAATTTCTTCTTAACTGACTTGCCTAATTAAATAAAGGTAAAATAAATACAAATTATGACTGAGCGATCAAGTATTCTACATGGGTGATTATGCTTTAGCTCCTCGGGACTTTTAGAGGTTACCGATTGTCGTCGATTTTATAAGATGTCATATATTAGAAAAAATCAGGCAATGTCACAAACAGCCAGAGGTAGCCCTGCCGGTGACACACCGACACACACACACACACACACACAGACACACACACATAAAACCAAATGATGCCACTAAAATTTACATGGTGCTCAGAAATGGATTAGTGAACATCACTTGGCAATCTGTTCATGGGACCTTAATTGGATTTTAATACCGCCTCTGATCTTGTTTTCTAATTAACGTCGGTAGCTGCCAACCAAGCAGAACCGTGCAACCAGCAACACCTTTGATCCCGGCCATATGGAGCTCCTCCAAACGCCAGGGACGTAAAAATACCCCCTCACCTCAAGTCCTCTGTGTGGGCGAATAGAAACAGGCCTGGTGAGGAGGAAAGAGGGAGGGTGGTAGAGTGAGAGGGTGGTAGAGTGAGAGGGTGGTAGAGTGAGAGGGTGGTAGAGTGAGAGGGTGGTAGAGTGAATGGGTGGTAGAGTGAGAGGGTGGTAGAGTGAGAGGGTGGTAGAGGGATTGGGTGGTAGAGTGATTGGGTGGTAGAGTGAGAGGGTGGTAGAGAGAGGGTGGTAGAGAGAGGGTGGTAGAGTGAGAGGGTGGTAGAGTGAGAGGGTGGTAGAGTGAGAGGGTGGTAGAGTGAGAGGGTGGTAGAGTGAGAGGGTGGTGGGGAAGAGGGGGTGGTGGGGAAGAGGTGGTGCAGGGGAAGAGGTGGTGCAGGGGAAGAGAGGGAGGTGGAGAAGAGAGGGAAGAAGGGAGGGGGAGAGGGTGGTGGGGAGTAGAGGGTAGAGGGCGGTAGGTAAGAGAGGGAAGAAGGGAGGGGGTAGGGAGTAGAGGGTAGAGGGTAGAGGGCGGTAGGGAAAAGAGGGTAGAGGGCGGTAGGGGAGAGAGGCTAGGGAAGAGAGGGTAGAGGGCGGTAGGGAAGAGAGGGGGTGGAGAGGGAAGGGGTAGAGGGGGAGAAAGAGGGAGAGAGGGGGTGGAGAGGGAGGCAGAAGTAGCCTTCTGTGTTGTTTCCATCCACAGTTTTTATGCAGTATAACAAAAATCACGACAGCTGTGATGGAAAGAGGAAGTTTTGGTACAATTTCATAAACGGCGACAGTTAATTTGTTTGTTTGACATGGTGGAATCTTTTTGTGTCGGTAAAATGTATTCTGTGAGAAATGGCAGTGGAAATGCCTTTAAGTGCAAATATTTATATAATAGCCATTATATCGAAGTCAAATGACAGGGGCGGCAGGTAGCCTAGTGGTTAGAGCGTTGGACTAGTAATTGAAAGGTTGCAAGATCGAATCTCTGAGCTGACAAGGTAAAAATCTGTCGTTTTGCCCCTGAACAAGGCAGTTAACCCACTGTTCCTAGGCCGTCTTTGTAAATAAGAATTTTTTCTTAACTGACTTGCCTGCTTAAATAAAGGTTTATTCGGCCACATATTTAAAAAAAATGAGGATGAACTTGAAAGTGATGCTCCTTTCCAATAAATATTCTGATAATCAATGCTTGACTGCAATTTGACAAATACAAATTTTCTCGCTCTTTTCCATAATAATCTCATCGTGTAGACTATTATTTTAGATACCAGCGTGCACAGCGTGCAGTGCACGTGTCAACACCAGAGTAGGCATATTTGCTATTTAAAGCAAACAGTTTCTGTGACAAAAGTATTGGTAGAGTTAAAAATGCGATGGAAACACATTGACCTTTAGATTTTTATTTGGTACATGAAAACTGAAGCAAAAAAGTACATTTTGTGTGCACTGTGTCATCACGCACAGATTTTCATCTGCAACACGTTTGGTGGAAACACACCACTGGTGGGGAAATGTGCATATTTTTGTGTATTTTCGAATATTTGCATGAAAATCTGTCGCCAATTAGATGGAAACCTAGCGAGTGATTAATTTCTCTCACGATCACAGATAATTAAAGCATAAGGGGTGGGACCATACACAACAACTCCCTCCTCTCCTCTCCTCTTGCTTCAGGGAAATGTCAATAGCTTTTTCTAATCTATTTATTTCTCCATCCGCATCCCAAATGGCACCCAATCCCCTGGTAAAATGTAGTGCCCTATAAACGGAATAGGGAGCCATTTGGGAGGCAGATTGTGTCCTTTTCTCTTTCCTTCCACACTCCCCCTTTCCTTCCACGCTCCCCCTTTCCTTACACGCTCACCCTTTCCTTCCACGCTCCCCCTTTCCTTCCACGCTCCCCCTTTCCTTCCACGCTCCCCCTTTCCTTCCACGCTCCCCCTTTCCTTCCACGCTCCCCCTTTCCTTCCACGCTTCATTAATTATCAAGGCCTTGTCCATATATATTTGTATATATCTACCTAGCCTACTGCACTGCTCTATACACTGAGTGTACAAAACATTAAGAACACCTTCCAAATATTGAGTTGCTCTCAGAACAGCCTCAATTTGTCGGGGCATGGACACTACAAGGTGTCGAAAGCGTTCCATAGGGATGCTGGCCCATGTTGACTCCAATGCTTCCCACAGTTGTGTCAAGTTGGCTGGATGTCCTTTAGGTGGTGGACCATTCTTGATACACACGGGAAACTGTTGAGCGTGAAAAACCCAGCAGCGTTGCAGTTCTTGACACAAACCGGTGCGACTGGCACCTACTACCATACCCCGTTCAAAGGCAATTAAATATTTTGTTTGGCCCGTTCACCCTCTGAATGGCACACATACACAGTCCATGCCTCAACTGTCTGAAGGCTTGAAAATCCTTCTTTAACCTGTCTCCTCCCCTTCATTTACACTGATTGAAGTGGATATAACAGGTGTAGTGGCTTCCTTTCCTCTTTACCATAGCCACTGCCCAAGCCTGAAGCGGGTTTTATTTGGTACGCATACAGTCCACACTCAAAATTTCCAAACGGCCAAACATTCAATGACATCCAGGGATATGGTGCAACAAAAATGTTTATTCTTCTTATATCTAACAAGGAAATGATTCTCCAATCAACTTAAAGCATAGATTACTTGATATGGAAAATACATAATATGATCTGTCTGTATGTCTGTCTGTATGTCTGTATGTCTGTATGTCTGTCTGTCTGTATGGTCAAAAAACTATACCGCTCCCGCGTCTAGCAAGGACTCCCTCCCCCGAAGGCCCAACTTCCTGCCTTTATCCTAACACACTTACCACAGTACAATGAATGGGCAAGAGGGGGGGGGGGGAAACTGAGTTACACTAACAACAAATGAATATATCTCAATCAGGTAAATATAAATCATAAAGATACCTAATATTTAATCATATACATTCATATTTAATATATTTACACAAATGTACATGGAGCTCAGTATGCATTATTGATGTCACCTGTTGTTAGAGCCGATTTGGACATATTTGTATAAAAGACTGAGCATCATAGCTTTCACCTGGATTCACCTGGTCAGTCTATGTCATGGAAAGAGCAGGTGTTCTTAATGTTTTGTACACTCGGTATATCTCTATTATTATTTTATTTAACCTTTATATAACGAGGGAAGTCAGTTAAGAACAAATTATTATTTACAATGACGGCCAACCAAAAGGCAAAAGGCCTCCTGCGGAGATGGGGGCTGGTATTTATACACTGCTCAAAAAAACTAAAAGGGAACACTAAAATAACACATCCTAGATCTGAATGAATGAAATATTCTTATTAAATACTTTTTTCTTTACATAGTTGAATGTGCTGACAACAAAATCACACAAAAATTATCAATGGAAATCAAATTTATCAACCCATGGAGGTCTGGATTTGGAGTCACACTCAAAATTAAAGTGGAAAACCACACTACAGGCTGATCCAACTTTGATGTAATGTCCTTAAAACAAGTCAAAATGAGGCTCAGTAGTGTGTGTGGCCTCCACGTGCCCGTATGACCTCCCTACAACGCCTGAGCATGCTCCTGATGAGGTGGCGGATGGTCTCCTGAGGGATCTCCTCCCAGACCTGGACTAAAGCATCCGCCAACTCCTGGACAGTCTGTGGTGCAACGTGGCGTTGGTGGATGGAGCGAGACATGATGTCCCAGATGTGCTCAATTGGATTCAGGTCTGGGGAACGGGCGGGCCAGTCCATAGCATCAATGCCTTCCTCTTGCAGTTCCTCTTGCAGGAACTGCTGACACACTCCAGCCACATGAGGTCTAGCATTGTCTTGCATTAGGAGGAACCCAGGGCCAACCACACCAGCATATGGTCTCACAAGGGGTCTGAGGATCTCATCTCGGTACTTATTGGCAGTCAGGCTACCTCTGGCGAGCACATGGAGGGCTGTGCGCCCCCCAAAGAAATGCCACCCCACACCATGACTGACCCACCGCCAAACCGGTCAGGCTGGAGGATGTTGCAGGCAGCAGAACATTCTCCACGGCGTCTCCAGACTCTGTCACGTCTGTCACATGTGCTCAGTGTGAACCTGCTTTCATCTGTGAAGAGCACAGGGCGCCAGTGGCGAATTTGCCAATCTTGGTGTTCTCTGGCAAATGCCAAACGTCCTGCACGGTGTTGGGCTGTAAGCACAACCCCCACCTGTGGATGTCGGGCCCTCATACCACCCTCATGGAGTCTGTTTCTGACCGTTTGAGCAGACACATGCACATTTGTGGCCTGCTGGAGGTCATTTTGCAGGGCTCTGGCAGTGCTCCTCCTGCTCCTCCTTGCACAAAGGCAGAGGTAGCGGTCCTGCTGCTGGGTTGTTGCCCTCCTACGGCCTCCTCCACGTCTCCTGATGTACTGGCCTGTCTCCTGGTAGCGCCTCCATGCTCTGGACACTACGCTGACAGACACAGCAAACCTTCTTGCCACAGCTCGCATTAATGTGCCATCCTGGATGAGCTGCACTACCTGAGCCACTTGTGTGGGTTGTAGACTCCGTCTCATGCTACCACTAGAGTGAAAGCACCGCCAGCATTCAAAAGTGACCAAAACATCAGCCAGGAAGCAGAACTGAGAAGTGGTCTGTGGTCACCACCTGCAGAACCACTCCTTTATTGGGGGTGTCTTGCTAATTGCCTATAATTTCCACCTTTTGTCTATTCCATTTGCACAACAGCATGTGACATTTATTGTCAATCAGTGTTGCTTCCTAAGTGGACAGTTTGATTTCACAGAAGTGTGATTGACTTGGAGTTACATTGTGTTGTTTAAGTGTTCCCTTTATTTTTTTGAGCAGTGTATATATAAATATAGGACAAACACACATCATGACAAGAGAGACTACACAACACTACATAAAGAGAGTAAATAATTTCTACATAAAGAGAGACTATACAACACTACATAAAGAGAGACTACACAACACTACACACTACACAACACTACATAAAGAGAGACTATACAACACTACATAAAGAGAGACTATACAACACTACATAAAGAGAAACTATACAACACTACATAAAGAGAGACTACACAACACTACACACTACACAACACTACATAAAGAGAGACTACACAACACTACATAAAGAGAGACTATACAGCACTACATAAAGAGAGACTACACAACACTACACACTACACAACACTACATAAAGAGAGACTACACAACACTACATAAAGAGAGACTACACAACACTACATAAAGAGAGACTACACAACACTACATAAAGAGAGACTACACAACACTACATAAAGAGAGACTACACAACACTACATAAAGAGAGACTACACAACACTACATAAAGAGAGACTACACAACACTACATAAAGAGAGACTACACAACACTACATAAAGAGAGACTACACAACACTACATAAAGAGAGACGACACAACACTACATAAAGAGAGACGACACAACACTACATAAAGAGAGACGACACAACACTACATAAAGAGAGACTACACAACACTACATAAAGAGAGACCTAAGACAACAACATAGAAAGGCAGCAACACATGACAACACAACATGGTTGCAACTGAACATGACACCAACATGGTAGCAACACAACATGGTAGCAACACAACATGGTAGCAACACAACATGGTTGCAACTGAACATGACAACATGGTAGCAACATAACATGGTTGCAACTGAACATGACACCAACATGGTAGCAACACAACATGGTTGCAACTGAACATGACACCAACATGGTAGCAACACAACATGGTAGCAACTGAACATGACACCAACATGGTAGCAACACAACATGGTAGCAACTGAACATGACACCAACATGGTAGCAACACAACATGGTTGCAACTGAACATGACACCAACATGGTAGCAACACAACATGGTAGCAACTGAACATGACACCAACGTGGTAGAAACACAACATGGTAGCAACACAACATGGTAGCAACTGAACATGACACCAACGTGGTAGCAACACAACATGGTAGCGGCACAAAACATGGTACCAACATTATTGGGCACAGACAACAGCACAAAGAGCAAGAAGGTAGAGACAACAATACATCACACAAAGCAGCCACAACTGTCAGTAAGAGTGTCCATGATTGAGTCTTTGAATGAAGAGATTGAGATAAAACTGTCCAGTTTGAGTGTTTGTTGCAGCTTGTTCCAGTTGCTAGCTGCAGCGAACTGAAAAGAGGAGCGAACCAGGGATGTGTGTGCTTTGGGGACCTTTAACAGAATGTGACTGGCAGAACGGGTGTTGTATGTGGAGGATGAGGGCTGCAGTAGATATCTCAGATAATGGGGAGTGAGGCCTAAGAGGGTTTTATAAAAAGCATCAACCAATGGGTCTTGCGACGGGTATACAGAGATGACCGTCACCTGCCTAGCATACCGCACTGCTTTGCTTTCTTTGTGTAATTGAATGTCATTTCAGGAGGGCATAACACCAGCTACCTCCAAGGGAGAATGTGTTATTCATGATAAGGGTTTCAGTACCTTGGAGAGAGAAAAAAACTATCTGAAATTAAAATGGATGGTCCTCCCTGAATGCTTGAAAAAACAAGTGCCCCTCCACTATAGAGAGAAACAGTAATGGCATCTTTAATGTAGGCACTAACTCCGCCATCGTTCGTTGGACAAAGCCTACGGTGATAATGAATGATGTTTTCGGATCTGAAGTCTGTGGTAAACACAGGCTTAGGAGATCTTGTACTCTGTTGTATGAGATAATCTTTGTCAGCTAACGTCACTTTTTTATGAATTTTGAAGAATTTAATGCGGTAATAAAAAAAGCACATGAAGGTTAATAATTCATAAAGGTCATGTTAACTGACTGATAGTACTGTTGTCACGCCCTGTTTCACCTGTCCTTGTGCTTGTCTCCACCCTCCTCCAGGTGTCACCCATCTTCCCCATTATCCCCTGGGTACTTATACCTGTGTTCTCTGTTTGTCTGTTGCCAGTTCGTCTTGTTTGTCAAGTCAACCAGCGGTTTGTCTCAGCTCCTGCTTTTCCCCAGTCCCTCTTTTTCCTCACCCTTCTGGTTTTGACCATTGTTTGTCCTGTCTCTGAGCCCGCCTGCCTGACCACTCTGCCTGCCGTCCTGTACCTTTGCCACACTACTCTGGATTATCGACCCCTACCTGCCTTGACCTATCGTTTGCCTACCACTGTTGCTGTAATAAATATTGTTACTTCAACACAGTCTTTACCTGAGACCTGGTAACTGTATCTCATAGAACAAAATGTAGAAGATCTCCTGTGTTAACCTCAGACCTTATTTTCAGCGTTTATTTCAAAATCCGATTCATTCCCCATAAATTTGTCCGATAGGGATGGCTGAACGAACCAGAGGTAACTAATTTCCAGGTTTTAGGACTACAAAACTGGCGAGCTCTGTACCCAAAATAAGAATTAAAACATCAAGTGGATAGCAGAGAAGGTGCCTACCGTTTACCCTCACTTCTAGGACAAACCAGAGACTTCGATATGCACTTTTAGAAACTGTTATTTGTCCTGTAAGCATTACATAGCAACACAGGAATTTTGATAGTGCATGAATTGTTTTAGTGCACATGGCTGCGGGTCAAAAGGTTGTGGGTTTGCAGACCACTGTGGACAAGAGTAGGGGTGGAAAGATCTCCTTTAGAGTAAAATCATTGCATTAATCTATCATCGTATTTGCAGATCTGAGAAAAAAAATCCTTAATAAACATTCCATGCAATTCTACATAATTTGACATGACTGGAGACCTTTATCCAGGGATGGACGGGCCATCTGGCATTTCGGGCAAACTATAATTATCTGGGTAATAATGGGGGACTCGAAGAAAACATGGGCCGGTGTGTTAGAAATGCCAGAAGTGATTTCTAGTTCAAGTCCGCCCTTGCCTTTATCTTTTTAATTCCACACAAATGACTGAAATTACAGGCTGAGAATGGACAGAGAGATAGACCCATGTGTTCATCATATCATATTTCTCCAAATCAGTGTCTTGTTTCCAACTAAACTGTCCCTGTTTGCAAATAATTACATATGAGACATCATTATGAATCTTAGCTTGGCCTACTTTCCCACCCCAAACAGAGTAGGCCTACCAACGCAAAAAACATATGCTTTTCTTTTTCTTATTTCCTAAGCAAATAATAAAAAAGAAATGTTATATCCTCGGCTATAAAAGGTTCTAGCTTAGCCTCTGAATGTCAAAGAAATAAAACAATTATATCCCCGGGAGTCACGTCTTTCCTGGGTATTTTAAAGCTTGCTTCTTGCATAAAGCATCGCAGACCAAAAAAGTCCCCTAAAAGTCTAGGCTATGGAATTGTTTTAAGATACCATGGATCCTTTAGTTATGGAATTGTTTTAAGATACCAAGGATCCTTTAGCTATTTGATCTCTAGGCATAAAAAAAATATCTAAACAATTATTTGATAAAATTTTGAATTTGGACTAATTCACTACTCTAGCCCATAGAAACTAATTGAATAACACATTCATAAATGGCAAAACAGGCCGTCAACAAATAAATAATCAGGAATAAGGTTTTGAAATGTCTGTCCTTTATTCTAGAAGATAGATATAAGAAAGCTTGAGAAATATACACTCTAATGTACTTGTTCTCTTGCTCAGTTGTGCACCAGGGCCTCCCACTCCTCTTTCTATTCTGGTTAGAGCCAGTTTGCACTGTTCTGTGAAGGGAGTAGTACACAGCGTTGTATGAGATCTTCAGTTTCTTGGCAATTTCTCGCATGGAATAGGCTTATTTTCTCAGAACAGGAATAGACTGACAAGTTTCAGAAGGTCTTTGTTTCTGGCCATTTTGAACCTGTAAACAAACCCACAAATGCTGATGCTCCATATACTCAACTAGTCTAAAGAAGTCCAGTTTTATTGCTTCTTTAATCAGAACGGTTTTCAGCTGTGCTAACATATTTGCAAAATGGTTTTCTAATGATCAATTAGCCTTTTAAAATGATTAACTTGGATTAGCTAACACAACGTGCCATTGGAACACAGGAGTGATGGTTGCTGATAATGGGCCTCTATTAGCCAATGTAGATAATCCATAAAAAACGTTGCCTTTTCCAACTACAATAGTCGTTTACAGCATTAACAATGTCTACACTGTATTTCTGATCAATTTGATGTTATTTTAATGGAAAAAAAACGTGTTTTCCTTTCAAAAACAAGGACATTTCTAAGTGACTCCAAACTTTTGAGCGGTACTGTGTATAGAAATATATATATAATTATTTGGACACATTTAACCCCTTCTTTTTGTTTTCACAAAACTACTTCCATAATTCCATTCATTTTTTAAATCCGGTACTGATTACCTTCAAAATGGTGAACACCATTGTGTTCATGAGAGTCTCCCCTTTCCATAGTGGGGTCATAGTATTAGTTTGTAACCCACATTTTAGGAAGCTACATACAGAAGTTGGCACATCCCTACGGTGAAGCATGGTAGTGGCAGCATCATGCTGTGGGGATGTTTTTCAGCGGCAGGGACTGGGAGACTAATCAGGATCGAGGTAAAGATGAACGGAGCAAAGTACAGAGAGATCCTTGATGAAAACCTGTTCCAGAGTGCTGAAGACCTTAGACTGGGGTGAAGGTTTACCTTCCAACAGGACAACGACCCTAAGCACACAGCCAAGAATATGCAGGAGTGGCTTTGGGACAAGTCTATGAATGTCCTTGAGTGGCCCAAACAGAGACCGGTTTTGAACCCGATCAAACATCTCTGCAGCAATGCTCCCCATCCAACCTGATAGAGCTTGAGAGGATCTGCAGAGAAGAATGGGAGAAACTCCACAAATACAGGTGTGCCAAGCATGTGCCGTCATACCCAAGAAGACTCATTGCTGTAATTGCTGCCAAAGGTGCTTCAACAAAGTCTGAAAACATAAATGTGATATTTCAGTTTTCTATTTTGAAAAATGTTGTAACCTGTTTTTCCTTTGTCATTATGGGGTATTGTGTGTAGATTGGTGAAGGAAAAAATGTAATCAATTTTGGAATAAGGCTCTAATGTAACAAAATTTGGAAAAAGTCAAGGGGTTTGAATACTTTCTGAAGGCAATGTATGTATATTTATGTAAATACGTACAGTTGAAGCCGGAAGTTTACATACACCTTAGCCAAATACATTTAAACTCAGTTTTTCACAATTCCTGACATTTAATCCTAATAAATATTCCCTGTCTTAGGTCAGTTAGGATCACCACTTTATTTTTAAGAATGTGAAATGTCAGAATAATAGTAGAGAGAATAATTTATTTCAGCTTTTATTTCTTTCAGCACATTCTCAGTCAGTCAGAAGTTTACATATACTCAATTTGTATTTGGTAGCATTGCCTTTAAATTTGTTAACTTGGGTCAAACGTTTCGGGTAGCCTTCCACAAGCTTCCCACAATAAGTTGGGTGAATTTTGGCCCATTCCTCCTGACAGAGCTGGTGTAACTGAGTTAGGTTTGCAGGCCTCCTTGCTCGCACACACTTTTTCAGTTCTGCCCAGACATTTTCTATAGGATTGAGGTCAGGGCTTTGTGATGGCCACTCCAATAACTTTACTTTGTTGTCCTTAAGCCATTTTGCCACAACTTTGGACGTATGCTTGGGGTCATTGTCCATTTGGAAGACCCATTTGCGACCAAGCTTTAACTTCCTGACTGATGTCTTGACATGTTGCTTCAATACAGTGGCTTGCGAAAGTATTCACCCCCAATGGCATTTGTCCTATTTTGTTTGCCTTACAACCTGGAATTAAAATAGATTGTTTGGGGTTTGTATCATTTGATTTACACAACATGACTACCACTTTGAAGATGCAACATTTGTTTTTGTTTGTGAAACAAACAAGAAATAAGACAAAAAAACTGAAAACTTGAGCATGCATAACTATTCAACCCCCCAAAGTCAATACTTTGTAGAGCCACCTTTTGCAGCAATTACAGCTGCAAGTCTCTTGGGATATGTCTCTATAAACTTGGCACATCTAGCCACTGGGAATTTTGCCCATTCTTCAAGGCAAAAATGCTCCAGCTTCTTCAAGTTGGATGGGTTCTGCTGGTGTACAGCAATCTTTAAGTCATACCACAGATTCTCAATTAGATTGAGGTCTGGGCTTTGAATAGGCCATTCCAAGACATGTAAATGTTTCCCCTTAAACCACTCGAGTGTTGCTTTAGCAGTACGCTTAGGATCATTGTCCTGCTGGAAGGTGAACCTCCGTCCCAGTCTCAAATCTCTGGAAGACTGAAACAGGTTCCTCTCAAGAATTTCCTTGTATTTAGCGCCATCCATCATTCCTTAAATTCTGACCAGTTTCCCAGTCCCTGCTGATGAAAAACATCACCACAGCATAATGCTGCACCACCATGCTTCACTGTGGGGATGGTGTTCTCGAGGTGATGGAAGGTGTTGGGTTTGCGCCAGACATAGCGTTTTTCTTGATGGCCAAATAGCAAAATTTTACTCTCATCTGACCAGAGTACTTTCTTCCGTATGTTTAGGGAGTCTCCCACATGCATTTTGGCGAACATGTTTGCAAATTCTTTTCTTTATGCAATGGCTTTTTTTCTGGCCACTCTTCCGTAAAGCCCAGCTCTGTGGAGTGTAGGGCTTAGAGTGGTCCTATGGACAGATACTCCAATCTCCACTGTGGAGCTCTGCAGCTCCTTCAGGGTTATCATTGGTCTCTTTGTTGTCTCTCTGATTATTGCCCTCCTTGTCTGGTCCGTGAGTTTTGGTGGGAGGCCCTCTCTTGGCAGGTTTGTTGTGGTGCCAAATTCTTTCAATTTTTTAATAATGGATTTAATGGTGTTCCGTGGGATGTTCTAATTTTCGGATATTGTTTTATAACTCAACCCTGATCTGTGCTTCTCCACAACTTTGTCCCTGACCTGTTTGGAGAGCTCCTTGGTCTTCATGGTGCCGCTTGCTTGGTGGTGTTGCAGACTCTGGGGCCTTTCAGAACAGGTGTATACTGTATATACTGAGATCATGTGACACTTAGATTGCACAGATGTAGACTTTATTTAACTAATTATGTGACTTCTGAAGGTAAATGGTTGCACCAGATCTTATTTAGGGGCTTAATAACAAAGGCGGTGAATAATAATGCACGCACCACTTTTCAGTTGTTTTTTTTCATTTCATTTCACCTATTTGGAATATTTTGTGTATGTCCATTACATGAAATACAAATACAAATCCATTTAAATTACAGTAATGCAACAAAATAGGAAAAACACCAAAGGGGATGAACAATTTTGTAAGGAACTGTATATCCACATAATTTTCCTCCCTCGTGATGCCATCTATTTAATGAAGTGCACCAGACCCTCCTGCAGCAAAGCACCCCAGAACATGATGCTGCCACTCCCGTGCTGCACGGTTGGGATGGTGTTCTTCGTGCTTGCAATCCTCCCCCTTTTTCCTCCAAACATAACAATGGTCATTATGGCCAAACAGTTCTATTTTTGTTTCATCAGACCAGAGGACATTTCTCCAAAAAGTATGATCTTTGTCCCCATGTGCAGTTACAAACCGTACTCAGGCTTTTTTTGTGTGGTTTTGGAGCAGTGGCTTCTTCCTTGCTGAGTGACCTTTCAGGTTATGTCGATATAGGACTTGTTTTACTGTGGATATAGATACTTTTGTACCTGTTTCCTCCAGCATCTTCACCAGGTCCCTTGCTGTTGCTATGGGATTGATTTGCACCAAAGTACGTTCATCTCTAGGAGACAGAATGCATCTCCTTCCTGAGCGGTATGACGGGCGGGGTCCCATGGTGTTTATACATGAGTACTATTGTTTGTACAGATGAACATGGTACCTTCAGGCATTTGGAAATTGCTCCCAAGGATGAACCAGACTTGTGGAGGTCTACAATTTTTTTCTGAGGTCTTGGCTGATTTCTTTTGATTTTCCCATAATGTCAAGCAAAGAGGCACTGAGTTTGAAGTTAGGCCTTGAAATAAATCCACAGGTACACCTCCAATTGACTAAAATTATGTCAATTAGCTGTTTAAAGGCACAGTCAACTTAGTGTATGTAAACTTCTGACGTACTGGAATTGTGATACTGTGAATTATAAGTGAAATAATCTGTCTGTTTGAAAAATTACTTATGTCATGCACAAACTAGATGTCCTAACCGACTTTCCGTAACTATAGTTTCTTAAAACTTCTTAGGGTTGCAATCCCGTTAACGGGATCGATATGAGAGCAGCCAGTGAAAGTGCAGGGCGCCAAATTCAAACAACAGAAATCTCAGAATTAAAACTCCTCAAGCATACAAGTATTTCACACCATTTTAAAGATACACTTCTTGTTAATCCCACCACAGTGTCCGATTTCAAAAAGGCTTTACAGCACCACAAACGATTATGTCACCACCAAATCACAGAAAAACATAGCCATTTTTCCAGCCAAAGACAGGAGTCACAAAAAGCAGAAATAGAGATAAAATGAATCACTAACCATTGATGATCTTCATCAGTTGACACTCATAGTACTTCATGTTACACAATACATATATGTTTTGTTCGAAAAAGTTCAAATTTATATCCATAAACCTCAGGTTACATTGGCGCCATGTTCAGAAATGCCTCCAGAATATCCGGAGAAATTCCAGAGAGACACATCAAATAACAGAAATACTCATCATAAACTTTGATGAAAGATACATGTTTACATAGAATTAAAGATAAACTTGTTCTTAATGCAACCGCTGTGTCAGATTTCAAAAAAGCTTTACGGCAAAAGCACAATATTCAATCATCTGAGAACAGCGTTCAGCCACAAATGACTGGAACGAACTACAAAAATCTCTGAAACTGGAAACACCTATCTCCCTCACTAGCTTTAAGCACCAGCTGTCAGAGCAGCTCATAGATTACTGCACCTGTACATAACCCATCTACAATTTAGCCCAAACAACTACCTCTTTACCTACTGTATTTATTTATTAATTTATTTTGCTCCTTTGCACCCCATTATTTCTGTCTCTACTTTGCACTTTCTTCCACTGCAAACCAACCATTCCATTGTTTTATTTTTATTTATTTTTTATTTTATTTATTTATTTATTTTTATTTATTTTTATTTTTTTATTTTACTTGCTGTGTTGTACTCACTTCGCCTCCATGGCCTTTTATATTTTTATTTATTTATACATATATTTGTTTGCCTTCACCTCCCTTATCTCACCTCACTTGCTCACATTGTATATAGACTTATTTTTTTTTTTTCACTGTATTATTGACTATATGTTTGTTTTACTCCATGTGTAACTATGTGTTGTTGTATGTGTCGAACTGCTTTGCTTTATCTTGGCCAGGTCGCAATTGTAAATGAGAACGTGTTCTCAATTTGCCTACCTGGTTAAATAAAGGTTAAATAAAAAAAAGAATAAAAAAAAAAAAAAAGCAAGCCATACAGTTACCCGCTAAATTGTGGAGTCAACAAAAGTCATAAATAGCATTATAAATCTTCACTTACCTTTGCTGATGTTCGTCGGATTGCACTCCCAGGACTCCCACTTCCACAATAAATGTTTGTTTTGTTCGGTAATGTCCATCATTTATGTCCAAATAGCTACTTTTGTTAGCGAGTTTGGTAAACAAACCCAAAGTCCCGAAGCGCGTTCACTAAAAGCAGACGAAATGTCAAAAAGTTCCGTAACAGTCAGTAGAAACATGTCAAACGATGTATTGAATCAATCTTTAGGATGTTTTTAACATAAATCTTCAATAATCTTCCAACCGGAGAATTCCTTTGTCTTCAGAAATGCGATAGAACAGAGCTCGCTCTCACATGAACGCGCATGGACAGCGCATGTTCAGCTCAAGGCAGACCTTACTCAATCCCCTCTCCTTCGGCCCCACTTCACAGTAGAAGCATCAGACAAGGTTCTAAAGTCTGTTGACATCTAGTGGAAGCCGTAGGAAGTGCAAACTGACCCATATCCGATAGGCGATGAGTTGAAAACCTACAAACTACTCAGATTTCCCACTTCCTGGTTGGATTTTTTTCTCAGGTTTTTGCCTGCCATATGAGTTCTGTTATACTCACAAACATCATTCAAACAGTTTTAGAAACTTCAGAGTGTTTTCTATCCAATACTAATAATAATATGCATATATTAGCAACTGGGACTGAGGAGCAGGCAGTTTACTCTGGGCACCTCTGGGCACCTTTTCATCCAAGCTACTCAATACAGAAAAACACACTACTCAATGCAGCCATAAGAAGTTTTAACAAGAAATTTGTGGAGTGGTTGAAAACGAGTTTTAATGACTCCAACCTAAATGTATGTAAACTTCCGACTTCAACTCGATGTTTATGTGTATATATGTATGTATGCAGGTATGTATGTATGTATGTGTGTATATATGTAAATATATACAGTATTAGTCAATTGTTTTGACACACCTTCTCATTTAATGTTTTTTCTTTATTTTACAATTTTCTACATTGTAGAATAATAGTGAAGATATCAAACTATGAAATAACACATATGGAATCATGTAGTAACCAAAAAAGGGTTAAACAAATCAAAATATATTTTATATTTGAGATTCTTCAAAGTAGCCACCCTTTCTTTGCCTTGATGACAGCTTTGTACACTCTCAACCAGCTTGATGTGGTAGTCACCTGGAATGCATTTCCAACAGTGACTAAATAGGGAAAGGGGTTGCCATTTGTGACACAGTTGACAAACCTCCTGTGTCAGCCATGTGGCCTTCCACAACAATGACCTCGACAGAGCAGCAAGGATTTCTGCAGTGTTCATACCAATGATTGCACCTGAAGGATCTCCTATTCACAGAGCATGTTTGTCCTTCAGAGGGCAATTATTCTGAATAATGTCTATTTTCTTTGAGGTTTTTATGCTGCATAGGCTGGCATATGTATGTCCATATGTATTTTTCATTTCTCTCTGAGTCGGCAGTGGAGGCCTATTGTATAGGTGACTTATTGTGCTTCCTAGATTGCTAATGACAGGCAGGGCATTAGCACTAAAGTGGAAGAATCTAGTAAAGACATTACCGCAGGCCTGAAGGTTTTCTCCTTTTTAGAGTGTAACCTTCTAAAATAATAAAACCGGCCATTATAATACACACCTGAGTCAGTGCTGCTAGCGTTGGTCTCCGATGTTCTGGTGTCTACGTGTGTCTCTGTAAGGTTGAATGTGTTGAATATGCCCACATGAAAAAATGCTGTAGTATACTATGGTATAAATACTGGTATTCACTGTCGTGCTTTTTTTTCAGAATTGACTGTAGTATTCAACGTATTGTTTTTGTGGACTGAAGTCTGCAAAAACACTCCAGTGAATACTGTCTTTACTCAGTACTTTGTTGAAGCACCTTTGGCAGCAATTAGCTTAGACTCTTCTTGGGTATGACGCTACAAGCTTGGCACATCTGTATTTGGGGAGTTTCTCCAATTATTTTCCGCAGATCCTCTCAAACTCTGTCAGGTTGGATGGGGAGTGTCGGGGCACAGCTAATGTCAGGTCTCTCCAGAGATGTTTGATCGGGTTCAAGTCCGGGCTCTGGCTGGGCCACTCAAGGACATTCAATGACTTGTCCCAAAGCCACTCCTGCGTGTGCTCAGGTTCTTTGTTCTGTTGCAAGGTGAACGTTCAGATAACGTTGCGGATAATACTGTAAGTACTACACATACTACAGTGTGTAGTATAGTTCTCTACAGTATACTACAGTGTGGTGTATAGTACTCTAGAGGATACTACACTGTGTAGTGTATTATTCTAGAGGAAACTACAGTTTACTTTAGAATTCTATAGTAAATACTGTATTATTCTATAGTAAACTGTTTTATTTTTTCATGTGGGTGTGCAGTCTGTTAAAAGGTGTTTGTGTTTCACAAATCTCTGTGTCATTGTTTTAACTAGCAGTGATTGGCCATGTGAAGTAATGAATGACCTTCAGTTGTGGGTGATTGAAACAATAGCCCCCCTGCGTACTAGTTACCGTCAATCGTTATCTCACTCAGCCATGTGAAGTCAGCGATGCTGTCTATGTATGCCTCTGTCTCTTATTTGTATTAAGTGTTTACTGCTGTACATCCTTACACACACACACACCTCCTTCAGATCTTACATACTGGGCATACCTTCACACACACCTTTCAGTTTGTCAAAGGCTGAAGCTGTTCGACCAGTTCCTCTGCAACTGTCAATCAAACTCATGTGTACTGAGCACAAAAACACACAAGGTACATACAGTGGGGAGAACAAGTATTTGATACACTGCCGATTTTGCAGGTTTTCCTACTTACAAAGCATGTAGAGGTCTGTAATTTTTATCATAGGTACACTTCAACTGTGAGAGACGGAATCTAAAACAAAAATCCTGAAAATCACATTGTATGATTTTTAAGTAATTAATTAGCATTTTATTGCATGACATAAGTATTTGATACATCAGAAAAACAGAACTTAATATTTAGTACAGAAACTTTTGTTTGCAATTACAGAGATCATACATTTCCTGTAGTTCTTGACCAGGTTTGCACGCACTGCAGCAGGGATTTTGGCCCACTCCTCCATACAGACCTTCTCCAGATCCTTCACGTTTCGGGGCTGTCGCTGGGCAATACGGACTTTCAGCTCCCTTCAAAAATGTTCTATTGGGTTCAGGTCTGGAGACTGGCTAGGCCACTCCAGGACCTTGAGATGCTTCTTACGGAGCCACTCCTTAGTTACCATGGCTGTGTGTTTCAGGTCGTTGTCATGCTGGAAGACCCAGCCACGACCCATCTTCAATGCTCTTACTGAGGGAAGGAGGTTGTTGGCCAAGATCTCACGATACATGGCCCCATCCTCCCCTCAATACGGTGCAGTCGTCCTGTCCCCTTTGCAGAAAAGCATCCCCAAAGAATGATGTTTCCACCTCCGTGCTTCACGGTTGGGATGGTGTTCTTGGGGTTGTACTCATCCTTCTTCTTCCTCCAAACACGGCGAGTGGAGTTTAGACCAAAAAGCTCTATTTTTGTCTCATCAGACCACATGACCTTCTCCCATTCCTCCTCTGGATCATCCAGATGGTCATTGGCAAACTTCAGACGGGCCTGGACATGCGCTGGCTTGAGCAGGGGGACCTTATGTGCGCTGCAGGATTTTAATCCATGACGGCGTAGTGTGTTACTAATGGTTTTCTTTGAGACTGTGGTCCCAGCTCTCTTCAGGTCATTGACCAGGTCCTGCCATGTAGTTCTGGGCTGATCCCTCACCTTCCTCATGATCATTGATGCCCCACGAGGTGAGATCTTGCATGGAGCCCCAGACCGAGGGTGATTGACCGTCATCTTGAACTTCTTCCATTTTCTAATAATTGCGCCAACAGTTGTTGCCTTCTCACCAAGCTGCTTGCCTATTGTCCTGTAGCACATCCCAGCCTTGTGCAGGTCTACAATTTTATCCCTGATGTCCTTACACAGCTCTCTGGTCTTGGCCATTGTGGAGAGGTTGGAGTCTGTTTGATTGAGTGTGTGGACAGGTGTCTTTTATACAGGTAACAAGTTCAAACAGGTGCAGTTAATACAGGTAATGAGTGGAGAACAGGAGGGCGTCTTAAAGAAAAACTAACAGGTCTGTGAGAGCCGGAATTCTTACTGGTTGGTAGGTGATCAAATACTTATGTCATGCAATAAAATGCTAATTAATTACTTAAAAATCATACAATGTGATAATCAGGATTTTTGTTTTAGATTCCGTCTCTCACAGTTTAAGTGTACCTATGATAAAAATTACAGACCTCTACATGCTTTGTAAGTAGGAAAACCTGCAAAATCGGCAGTGTATCAAATACTTGTTCTCCCCACTGTACCTATCCACCGGGCAAAATGTCCTTACCTTGATCCCTGGTCGTCAGGTCTGCAGTGTGCCTTAGCCAACTTCCCTGACTGTTCATGTCACGCCATACACTATAATGTAATGTAAACACTGACACTATAGACAGAGGTGTTCACAAGGTTCATATTGGTCCTCTGGGCTCTGTGCTCTTAGCCTGGTCCCAGATATTTCGGCCTGTTTACATACACAGACCAGGCTATAATTCATGCCATACAGTCTTGTATCAACAGAAACACTCACTTGATTAGGGTTCTCCAGAAATCCTGGATGGATTATTCCGGCTTTCCTGTTTATTCCGTCCTGATTCTGTGAGTCTTCCGACTAGGATTTCAGGAAAACTACGGTGGATTTCGGAGAAACTTAAATGGCAAGAATTTTGTATGAGTCATCACGTGGACAAGATTATTTAGAGTGAGTAGATAACAATATATTATTTAGAGTCAGTGAGTTGGATAACAACATTTTATTTAGTGAGTTAGTGAATTAGATACCAATTTATTAATGAGTGAGTTAGTGAGTTAGATAACAATATATTATTTAGAGTTAGTGAGTTACATAACAATATATTATTTAGAGTTAGTGAGTTGGATAACAATATATTATTTAGAGTCAGTGAGTTGGAAAACAATATATTATTTATTGAGTTAGATAAGAATATATTATTTAGAGAGTCAGTGAGTTAGACAAGAATATATTTTTTAGTGAGTTAGATAACAATATATTATTTAGAGATAGTGAGTTAGAAAACAATATATTATTTAGTGAAATAGATAACAATGTATTATTTAGAGTTAGTGAATTAGATAACAATATATTATTTAGAGAGTTAGTGAGTTGGAAAACAATATATTATTTAGAGACTTAGTGAGTTGGATAACAATATATTATTTAGAGTTAGTGAGTTAGATAACAATATATTATTTAGAGTTAGTGAGTTGGAAAGCAATATATTATTTAGAAAGTTTGATAACAATATATTATTTAGAGCTAGTGATTTAGCTAACAATATATTATTTAGAGAGTTAGCGAGTTATATAACAATATATTATTTAGTGAGTTAGATAACAATATATTATTTAGAGAGTTAGGTAACAATGTATTATTTAGAACGTTAGATAACAATATATTATTTATAGCTAGTGATTTACATAACAATATATTATTTTGAGTGAGTGAGTTAGATGCAAATATATTATTTAGAGTTAGTGTATTAGAAAACAATATATTATTTAGAGCTTGTGAGTTAGGTAACAATATATTATTTAGAGTTAGTGAGTTAGATAACAATATATTATTTAGAGTTTGTGAGTTGGATAACAATATATTATTTAGAGAGTTAGTGAATTAGATAAACATATATTATTCAGAGAGTTAGTGAGTCAGATAACAATAAATTATTTAGAGAGTTAGTGAGTTAGATACCAATGTATTATTTAGAGTTAGTGAGTTAGGTAACAATATATTATTTAGTGAGTTATTGAGTTAAATAACAATATATTATTTAGAGAGTGAGTTAGATAATAATATATTATTTAGTGAATGAGTTAGATAACAATATATTATTTAGAGAGTGAATTACATAACAATATATTATTTAGTGAGTTAGTGGGTTAGATAACTGTCACGCCCTGGCCTTAGTTATCTTTGTTTTCTTTATTATTTTAGTTAGGCCAGGGTGTGACATGGGGGATGTATGTGTTTTGTATTGTCTAGGGTTTTTTGTATGTTTATGGGGCAGTGTCTATTCTAGGTGTACTGTATGTATGTCTATGGTTGCCTAGATTGGTTCTCAATTAGAGACAGCTGTCTATCGTTGTCTCTGATTGGGAGCCATATTTATTTATTTATCCGTTATTTTACCAGGTAAGTTGACTGAGAACACGTTCTCATTTGCAGCAACGACCTGGGGAATAGTTACAGGGGAGAGGAGGGGGATGAATGAGCCAATTGTAAACTGGGGATTATTAGGTGACCGTGATGGTTGAAGCCAGATTGGGAATTTAGCCAGGACACCGGGGTTAACACCCCTACTCTTACGATAAGTGCCATGGGATCTTTAATGACCTCAGAGAGTCAGGACACCCGTTTAACGTCCCATCCGAAAGACGGATGGTAGTTTGTGGGTAGTTTGTGGGTGATTGTCTATGTGTAGTGTTTAGTGTCAGCACTATTTGTTATATAGCTTCACGAAATGCAAGAGAAAGGCCATAATGTATTATTCCAGCCCAGGTGCAAGTTAGATATTGGCCACTAGATGGCATCAGTATATGTGTAACGTGTTAGACTGATCAAACGAACCATTGCATTTCTGTTCAAAATATTGTATCAAGACTGCCTAAATGTGCCTAATTTGTCTATTAATATCTTTTCATGTTCAAAATTGTGAACTCTCCTCAAACAATAGCATGGTATTCTTTCACTGAAATAGCTACTGTAAATTGGACAGTGCAGTTAGATTAACAAGAATTTAAACTTTCTGCCCATATCAGATATGTCAATGTCCTGGGAAGTTTTCTTGTTACTTACAACCTCATGCTAATCGCATTAGCCTACATTAGCTAAACCGTCCCGTGGAAGGGACACTGATCCCTGCTTTTGATACCATCGATCACCACATTCTTTTGGAGAGATTGGAAACCCAAATTAGTCTACACGGACAAGTTCTGGCCTGGTTTAGATTTTATCTGTCGGAAAGATATCAGTTTGTCTCTGTGGATGGTTTGTTCTCTGACAAATCAACTGTAAATTTTGGTGTTCCTCAAGGTTCCGTTTTAGGACCACACTTGTTTTCACTATATATTTTACCTCTTGGTGATGTCATTCGGTAACACAATGTTAACTTTCACTGCTATGCGGATGACACACAGCTGTACATTTTGATGAAACATGGTGAAGCCCCAAAATTGCCCTCCCTGGAAGCCTGTGTTTCAGACATAAGGAAGTGGATGGCTGCAAATGTTCTACTTTAAAACTCGGACAAAACAGCGATGCTTGTTCTAGGTCCCAAGAAACAAAGAAATCTTCTGTTGAATCTGACAATTAATCTTGATGGTTGTACAGTCGTCTCAAATTAAACTGTGAAGGACCTCGGCGTTACTCTGGACCCTGATCTCTCTTTTGACGAACATATCAAGACTGTTTCAAGGACTGCTTTTTTCCATCTACGTAACATTGCAAAAATCAGAAACTTTCTGTCCAAAAATGATGCTGAAAAATTAATCCATGCTTTTGTCACTTCTAGGTTATTACAATGCTATTGCAATGCTCTACTTTCCGGCTACCCGGATAAAGCACTAAATACACTTCAGTTAGTGCTAAATACGGCTGCTAGAATCTTGACTAAAACCAAAAAATGCGATCATATTACTCCAGTGCGGGCCTCTCTACACTGGCTTCCTGTTAAGGCAAGGGCTGATTTCAAGGTTTTACTGCTATCCTACAAAGCATTACATCCTACACGTACGCTACGGTCACAAGACGCAGGCCTCCTAATTGTTCCTAGAATTTATATGCAAACGGCTGGAGGCAGGGCTTTCTCCTATAGAGCTCCATTTTTATGGAATGGTCTGCCTACCCATGTGAGAGACGCAGACTCGGTCTCAACCTTTAAGTCTTTATTGAAGACTCATCTCTTCAGTAGGTCCTATGATTGAGTGTAGTCTGACCCAGGAGTATGAAGGTGAACGGAAAGGCTCTGAAGCAACGAACCGTCCTTGCTGTCTCTGCCTGGCCGGTTCCCCTCTCTCCACTGGGATTCTCTGCCTCTAACGCTATTACAGGGGCTGAGTCACTGGCTTACTGGTGCTCTTCCTTGCCGTTCCTAGGAGGGGTACGTCACTTGAGTTGGTTGATTCACTGACGTGATCTTCCTGTCTGGGTTGGCGCCCCCAACTTGGGTTGTGCCATGGCTGAGATCTTTGTGGGCTATACTCGGCCTTGTCTCAGGATGGTAAGTTGGTGGTTGAAGGTATCCCTCTAGTGGTGTGGGGGCTGTGATTTTGCAAAGTGAGTGGGGTTATATCCTGCATGTTTGACCCTGTCCGGGGGTATCAACGGATGGGGCCACAGTGTCTCCCGACCCCTCCTGTCTCAGCCGCCAGTATTTATGCTGCAGTAGTTTTGGTGTCGGGGTGCTAGGGTCAGTCTGTATTATCTGGAGTATTTCTCCTGTCTTATCCGGTGCCCTGTGTGAATTTAAGTATGCTCTCTCTAATGATCTCTCTCTTTCTCTCTTTCTTTCTCTCTTTCTCTCTTTCTTTCTTTCTTTCTTTCTTTCTTTCTTTCTTTCTTTCTTTCTTTCTTTCTTTCTTTCTTTCTCTCTTTCAGAGGACCTGAGCCCTAGGACCATGCCTCAGGACTACCTGGCCTGATGAGTCCTTGCTGTCCCCAGTCCACCTGACCGTGCTGCTGCTCCAGTTTCAACTGTTCTGCCTGCGGCTATGGAACCCTGACCTGTTCACCGGACGTGCTACCTGTCCCAGACCTGCTGTTTTCAACTCTCTAGAGACAGCAGGAGCAGTAGAGATACTCTGAATGATTGGCTATGAAAAGCCAACTGACATTTACTCCTGAGGTGCTGACCTGTTGCACCCTCTACAACCACTGTTATTATTATTATTTGACCCTGCTGGTCATCTATGAACATTTGAACATCTTGGCCATGTTCTGTTATAATCTCCACCCGGCACAGCCAGAAGAGGACTGGCCACCTGTCACGGTTGTGTGTAGAGACGGACCAAGGCGCAGCGTGCTCTGAGTTTCACATCTTTATTTATGTGAAACTTACAAAAAAACTAAAGGAATCAAACAACGAACCGTAACATAAGAGGTGCTACATGCACTAACTCAAAACAAGATCCCACAAAACACAGTGGGGAAATGGCTGCCTAAATATGATCCCCAATCAGAGACAACGATAAACAGCTCCCTCTGATTGGGAACCATACCAGGCTAACATAGAAACAAACCTAGATAGGAACACTCCCCCTAGTCACACCCCGACCTAACCAAAATAGAGAATAAAAAGGCTCTCTATGGTCAGGGCGGGACACCACTCCTCATTGCCTGGTTACTCTCTAGGTTTCTTCCTAGGTTCTGGCCTTTCTAGGGAGTTTTTCCTAGCCACCGTGCTTCTACACTTGCATTGCTTGCTGTTTGGGGTTTTAAGCTGGGTTTCTGTACGGCACTTTGAGATATCAGCTGATGTAAGAAGGGCTTTATAAATAAAATTGATTTGATTTGATTTGATACCGAAGAAGGTAATTTACAGCTGAGCAGACATGCAAAGCAAATACCATGAATACAAATCTCCATGAATGCCATCTCCTTGAATGTCAGGAAAAATGTATTTAGTGAGTTAGATAACAAACAGTCAGAGACGTGTTAGAGTCAGAGAAGATAGCTAACATACAACAGAGATCTGGGACCAGGCTATATCGTCAAGGGAATGTTGGTGAAGTTGGCCATAATAACAAAGAGTGTATACAGGAAGCATGTTAAAAGGTAATGTCCTAGAACACAAGAAACCCTGTTATAGTTGTTCTCTAACTTAGACTTACTTACATAGTTGTTCTCTAACTTAGACTTACTTACGTAGTTGTTTTCTAACTTACTTACATAGTTGTTTTCTAACTTAGACTTACTTACATAGTTGTTCTCTAACTTAGACTTACTTACATAGTTGTTCTCTAACTTAGACTTACTTACATAGTTGTTTTCTAACTTAGACTTACTTACATAGTTGTTCTCTAACTTAGACTTACTTACATAGTTGTTCTCTAACTTAGACTTACTTACATAGTTGTTTTCTAACTTAGACTTACTTACATAGTTGTTTTCTAACTTAGACTTACTTACATAGTTGTTTTCTAACTTAGACTTACTTACATAGTTGTTCTCTAACTTAGACTTACTTACATAGTTGTTTTCGTTGGTGAATCATACACAGTCCAGAAAGTGGCAATGACATAAGATGTACCCTAAATGGCACCCTACTCCCTATTTAGTGCGCTACTTTTGACCAGAGCCCTATAGGTCCTGGTCAAAAGTAGTGCGCTATGTAGGGGAAGAGGGTGCCATTTGGAACATACACATGATCTTGTGGGTTACAACGGAGTCAGTAGAGAGGTAAACGGATTATGGGTTTAGCCACAAACAATACCAAGGGCAGA
This sequence comes from Salvelinus alpinus, assembly GCF_045679555.1. Taxonomy (NCBI): domain Eukaryota; kingdom Metazoa; phylum Chordata; class Actinopteri; order Salmoniformes; family Salmonidae; genus Salvelinus; species Salvelinus alpinus. The sequence continues at coordinate 11,498,405 of NC_092093.1, read as the reverse complement.
TTTTCAATCAACAAGATAAAAGTAGTACCTTCGAATTGAGTTGGCAGTTGGAAAACAAAGCCCAACTCATAAATCAGAAATAATTTGACCGTGAAATGATAATTTTAGGATACGAAGATGAAAAATAGATTTCCACATATCAGTTTTTTGTAATCGTACTTTACGATTTACTACAGTATTATCCACAAAAACACTACAGTCCTCAAAAACACAGCACTTTTTAAACTTGAGTAAATACTACAGTATTTCATTTGCATATACTCTATATCGCAATTTGTGCCACCCTTAATTGAGAAACCTACATGCCAAGTAGACAATGTAATGTGTTCCGTACACATTATAGAAAAGAGCAGACGCACTGAGGTAACTGGTCCTAGCTACATGTCATAGACAATGTAATGTGTTCCGTACACATTATAGAAAAGAGCAGACGCACTGAGGTAACTGGTCCTAGCTACATGTCATAGAAAATGTAATGTGTTCCGTACACATTATAGAAAAGAGCAGACGCACTGAGGTAACTGGTCCTAGCTACATGTCATAGACAATGTACTCTTTATGTATTCATCCACTTTCCTGAAGGAGAAAACCTACACTTCTATGTTAAAGATTTTTTTAAACACTATAGCAAATACTACAATCTGCAAAAACACTTCAGTAAATACTACTGTATGTAGTACAGTCCGCAAAATACTACTTTAATTACTATAGTACATACTAAAGTTTTATTTTACTTCAGTATTTATACTATAGTTAACTGTAAATACTTGCAGACTTTTAAATACTACAGTAAAGTCAGCAAAACAGTGAATACTACAGTAAAGTCCGCAAAAACACTACAGCGAATATTACAGTATTTATACCATACTATACTATAGTATTTTCTTTCACATGGGCACAAGCACACACACGCACACACATGGACACACATACATACACACAAAGTGTAGTTCTGGCACTGTCAGACACCTCAAACCAGAAGTCATATCAGACATGTCTCCAGCGGATGGAGAATAAAATGAGAAACATCAATGGAATACCAGCCATTACAGAGCAGAGCAGGTGGATCTAACAGCGTGCCCTGAAGCGGACTCTTGTGTGTGTTTTAATGTGTATATGCGTGTGTGTGTGTGCATATCTACATACACTACATGACCAAAAGTATGTGGACAACTGCTTGTCAAACATCTCATTCCAAAGTCATGGGCATTAATATGGAGTTGGTCCACCCTTTGTTGCTATAACAGCCTCCACTCTTCTGGGAAGGCTTTCCACTAGATGTGGGCACATTGCTGTGGGGACTTGCTTCCATTCAGCCACACGAGCATTAGTGAGGTCAGGCACTAATGTTGGGCGATTAGGCGTGGCTCGCAGTCTGCGTTCCAATTCATCCCAAAGGTGTTTGATGGGGTTGAGGTCAGGGGTCTTTGCAGGCCAGTCAAGTTCTTCCACACCGACCTCGACAAACCATTCCAGTATGGACCTTGTTTTGTGCACGGGGGCATTGTCATGCTGAAACAGGAAAGGGCCTTCCCTAAACAGTTGCCACAAAGTTGGAAGAACAGAATCATCTAGAAGTTCATTGTATGCTGTAGCGTTAAAATGTATCTTTAATGGAACTAAGGGGCCTAGCCCAAACCATGAAAAACAGCCCCAGACCATTCTTCCTCCTCCACCAATCTTTACAGTTGGCACTATGCATTGGGGCAGGTAGCATTCTCCTGGAATCTGCCAAACCCAGAATAGTCAGACGGACTGCCAGATTCATCACTCCAGAGAAAACGTTTCCACTTCTCCAGAGTCCAATGCCGGCAAGCTTTACAGCAATCCATCCGACACTTGCCATTGCGCATGGTGATCTTAGGCTTGTGTGCAGCTGCTCGGCCATGGAAACCCATTTCATGAACCTACCGACCAAACAGTTCTTGTGCTGATGTTGCTTCCAGAGACAGTTTGGAACTCGGTAGTGAGTGTTGCAATCGAGGACAGACCATTTTTACGCACTACGCGCTTCAGCATTCAGCGGTTTCGTTGTGTGAGTGTGTGCCCGTACTTGTGTGTGTGTGTGTGTGTGTGTGTACATTCGGCACTGTTGCTTGCTCAATCATTGGCGGTTATTGAATGCAGAGGAAGATAAAAACGTATGTAAATGCTTGGTTGATTTACAGGATGTGTCTGTCACTCTGCCAAGAGGAGTCAGTCGTGCGTGTTAAGACGAGCTGATCAGGGCACAAGAATTTTGGTTTTGGCATGACTGAAGAGAACACATATTGCACAGTCTCTCAGGCCTCTCGAGGACTTGTATTTCTGTCAGATTACACCATCTTTGATTTATATAGTTATTTTACATAATTGAAGCCTTGAATATGGAGAACACGAAACTACATAAAAATGGTTTCAAATAATTTGACAAATATAGTATCGTGTGTCGTGCTGTAGAGTCACAGATATTAACCTGTTTGATGACAACAGGTAAACCTCTGGTCTCAACCTCCAACCACCCAGATTTCTCTGGTTTGAAGAGGGAACAAGTAAACCTCTGGTCTCAGCCTCCAATCAACCAGACAGAGAAAGACTGAAAGGAAAAGAATCATGGTCAAGTCTGAACTCTTTTGTCACACGGCAATTCCCCCTATTCACTCCTTCTTTTATCAGAGAAGAGATTAAGTTGTCAGTGCGTGGGTCTTGCAGCCTACCGGTCTTTAGAGAGGAGGATGGCAGAGAGACTGATCTCTCCAGCACTAATAGATGGGGCTTACCACAGGGATTCAAGAACAGAGGGAGAGGAGAGGAGAGGGAGAAGAGTTGAGAGGGAGAAGAGAGGAGAGGAGGGAGAGAGGGAGAGGAGAGAGGAGAGAGAGAAGAGAGGAAGGAGAAAGGAGGGAGAGAGGGAGAGGAGAGGGAGAAGAGAGGAGGGAGAGGAGAGGGAGAAGAGAGGAGGGAGAGGAGAGGGAGAAGAGAGGAGGGAGGAGGGAGAGAGGGAGAGGGAGAAGATAAGAGGGAGAAGAGAGGAGAGAGGGAGGGAGGGAGAAAATAGGAAGGAGAGAGGCAGAGGGAGAACAGAGGAGGGTGAGAGGGAGAACAGAGGAGGGTGAGAGGGAGAACAGAGGAGGGTGAGATGGAGAACAGAGGAGGGTGAGATGGAGAATAGAGGAGGGTGAGAGGGAGAACAGAGGCGGGTGAACGCTGGGTGGATTTAGGATCACTTTACCTGGATTTGGCAGTGTGGCGCTGTTGGATTAGAACCCCAGGCCTCGTAGCACACTAATCTGCAGATGGCAAATACGGACACGCACACGTACAGACATGTGCACACACATAGACACATGCATGCGCACACACACACACACCTCACTCCTAAAACATGAACACTGTCCCTTATAAACCTTAGTTCATATTTCTGCTGTCATGGAGGCCACATTCAGACACATCACTGACAGCAGAAACGTTCCCGTACATTGGGGCTCTTTCTGGGACCTTTTAGAAGTCTGTTCCTGGTCTGATACCGCCGTGTAAGGTCATTCATCCAGAACTTCTGGAACCACAAACCAACCAAACAAGAGGAGAAATACAGGTTGTTTTTGGCAGGGAAACCATCACTACAGTACCCAGTACCATCCTCATCTGCCCCCCCCCCCCCCCCCCCCATACCTGATGGCTTCTCCCCATGTTTAAATTGGTAATTATTTTGTGGGGTTTAATGCCTTTATTCAGCCTGTCAGTGTGGAGTCAGGAGAGAGGGATTAAGCAGGCGGCCCCGGCCCCAGGGGGACCAGACACTGGCAGGCCTTACAGCCAGGACCGCTCATTTTTACCCGGGCAGAGGAGGAGGACAGCTCCTCTTTGATCCGACGGGGGGGCGGTGGGGACTTCGCAGGCCAGAGGGGTAGAGGCACGGGGTGACAGCTGCACTTTCTTTAGCCTCACAATTTGAATTTGAATTCTATCTTAGGATGCAGCGTGGCGCGGACTTGGCAGGGCAGTGGGGTAATCTGCTCGGCAAGAAAACGGAGAAAGCTTTCAGGGATTTCTTTTTTTTTTCTTCCTGTGTGCCCTCGCAGAGATTGGAGTAATTAAAGTGAGATGGAATGCATTAAAAACTCACTTGTACCGAGGCTGTTGCCCGCCCATGCCAAAATGTGAATGGGGTTGGGGCAGGGCTGTCCCTTAGACTGTAATCCCTCACACTACATGTGCCCTGTGACTTTGATGATCTGCAGAGACCAGAAAGCAGGAAAATGGGCACTGCGGAGGAAGCTACAGTAGCTACAACTCCATAATCTCACACCTCAGAGCCTCTTGGAGAGCAGAGATAATATCATTTAAAAAAATGTTGATTAGATTCAGCACTGGCCAGATGACGTCGTGTTGGGCAGTTCACTCTCCCAGTGTCTCCCAGTGTCTCCCAGTATCTCCCAGTATGTGCCACAGATCGAGCTTGTTTATCATATACCAATTATTTTATAATTTATGCGTAATAATTTTTTAAGCAAACCTGGTAATTGACCTACAGTACCTCCTCTAGGATACACATAACAATGTTGTTTTTCTTTTGAGGGGTAAACTAACTGACCTTTGGGTGGGTTTGCTTTGTTATTGGGAATCTTTTCTCTGTGCTCTTTTGCATAGTAGGTGGACAGTATAATTGCAGTGGAAGATAACCCATCTACATCCCATGGTCTTCTCTATGGCTGGGGGACATGAACCTGAGGAGCTTTTAAAGGTGCACGTCTAAGACCTGGGGCATTAGGACCTGAAAGATAATTGGTGCCTTCTTACATTTCTGAAGAATGTGGACGGAGACAAAAGAACGAGGCTACACAACTATCACCCTAATCTCCCCTGGCTTTATAGGTGATCCCCAAACCCTTCACACTGAAGGGAGAGAGAGAGGGAAACAGTGAGAAATACAAATAGACAGACAGACAGACAGACAGACAGACAGACAGACAGACAGACAGACAGACAGACAGACAGACAGACAGACAGACAGACAGACAGACAGACAGACAGACAGACAGACAGACAGACAGACAGAGATGACATGTTCACAGTCAGTCAGACAGACACACAGTCAGACAGAAAGTCAGTTAGTCAGACAGTCAGACAGTCAGACAGTCAGACAATCAGATAGTCAGACAGTCAGACAATCAGATAGTCAGACAGACAGACAGACAGACAGACAGACAGACAGACAGACAGACAGACAGACAGACAGACAGACAGACAGACAGACAGACAGACAGACAGACAGACAGACAGAGATGACATGGTCACAGTCAGTCAGACAGACACACAGTCAGACAGAAAGTCAGTTAGTCAGACAGTCAGACAGTCAGACAGTCAGACAGTCAGACAATCAGATAGTCAGACAGTCAGACAATCAGATAGTCAGACAGACAGACAGACAGACAGACAGACAGACAGACAGACAGACAGACAGACAGACAGACAGACAGACAGACAGACAGACAGACAGACAGACAGACAGACAGACAAACAGACAGACAGAGATGACATGGTCACAGTCAGTCAGACAGACACACAGTCAGACAGAAAGTCAGTTAGTCAGACAGTCAGATAGTCAGACAGTCAGACAGTCAGACAGTCAGACAGTCAGACAGTCAGACAGTCAGATAGTCAGACAGTCAGATAGTCAGACAGACAGTCAGGTAGAGATGACATGGTCAGGTAGAGATGACATGGTCAGGTGTACCTGATTCCCTGCTACATACATGTCTGTCATCTTCATGCTCTAGCAGAGCAGGCACACATAGACACACCCGGAGAAGAAGGCAGACGCCTCCAAACGATTCTGTTTTTTGTTGGTTTATTTGCGTTGTTTGTAACTTTTTTTAATTGATTTTTTACATATTTTGTGCATAATGTTGCAGCTACCGTCTATTATGACCGAAAATAACTTCTAGACATCAGAACAGCGATTACTCACCACGGACTGGCAGAATTATTTTTTCCTTTAACGAGTCTGACGAGGCCGACGCAAACGATATACTGCTTTCTCAGGAACAGGCCCAGATCTCCGTGATTTGCGTGAAGAGGAGGCAGAGAAAAAGGGGCCGGAGGGCGGGCTGCCTTCTGAGAATTCGTAGGTGATCGAATAAACCCCACTTCCTTCCATTCTGCTAGCAAACGTGCAATCTTTGGACAATAAAATATATGACCTTACGAGGAAGATTAAACTACCAACGAGACATTCAAAACTGTAATATCTTATGCTTCATGGAGTCGCTGAACGACCACACTATCAACACACAGCTGGCTGTTTGTACGCTGTATCGGCTGGTAAGACAAGGGGCGGCAGACTATGTATTTTTGTAAATACCAGCTGGTGCACGATATCTAAGGAAGTATTGCTCGCCTGAGTTAGCATATCTCATGATAAGCTGTAGACCACACTATCTACCTAGAGAGTTTTCAGCTCTCCCCTGCCCTCCATTTGGTAAATCTGACCACAATTCTATCCTCCTGAATCCTGGTTACAAGCAAAAATTCAAGCAGGAAGCACCAGCGACTACATCAATAAAAAAGTGGTCAGATGAAGCAGTTGCTAAGCTACAGGACTGTTTTGCTAGCACAGACTGGAATAAGTTCCGGGATTCCTCCGATGGCATTGAGGAGTACACCACATCAGTCATTGGCTTCATCAATAAGTGAATCGATGACGTCGTCCCCACAGTGACAGGACATACATATCCCAACATGAAGCCATGGATTATAGGCAACATCCACACTGAGCTAAAGGCTAGAGCTGCCGCTTTCAAGGAGCGGGACTTTAAACCCGGAAGCTTATAAGAAATCCTGCTATGCCCTCCGACGAACCATCAAACAGGTAAAGCATCAATACAGGACAAAGATCGAATCGTACTACACCAGCTCTGACGCTATATGATCACGCTCTCTGTAGCCGATGTGAGTAAGACCTAAAACAGGTCCACAAGGCCGCAGGGCCAGACAGATTACCAGGACGTGGACTGCACACTCTGACCAACTGGCAAGTGTCTTCACTGACATTTTCAACCAGTCCCTGTCTGAGTCTGTAATACTGACATGTTTTAAGCAGACCACCATAGTGCCTGTGCCCAAGAACACTAAGGTAACCTGCCTAAATGACCTCCGACCCATAGCACTCACGTCTGTAGCCATGAAGTGCTTTGAAAGGCTGGTCATGGCTCACATCAACACCATTATCCCAGAAACCCTAGACCCACTCCAATGTGCATACCGCCCCAACAGATCCAGAGATGATGCAATCTCTATTGCACTCCACACTGCCCTTTCACACCTGGACAAAATTAACACCTATGTGAGAATGCTATTAATCGACTACTGCTCAGTGTTCAACACCACAGTGCCCTCAAAGCTCATCAATAAGCTAAGGACTCTGGGACTAAGCACTTCCCTCTGCAACTGGATCCTGGACTTCCTGACTTCCTGATGGGCCGCCCCCAGGTGGTAAGGGTAGGTAACAACACATCCTCCACGCTGCTGCTCAACACAGGGGCCCCTCAGGGGTGCATGCTCAGTCCTCTCCTGTGCTCCCTGTTCACTCATGACTGCACGGCCAGGCACGACCATTATTAAGTTTGCCGATGACACAAGAGTGGTAGGCCCGACAACGACGAGACAGCCTATAGGGAGGAGGTCAGAGACCTGGCCATGTGGTGCCAGGACAACAACTTCTCCCTCAACGTGATCAAGACAAAGGAGATGATTGTGGACTACAGTAAAAAGGAGGACTGAGCATGCCCCCATTCTCATCGATGGGGCTGCAGAGGAGCAGGTTGAGAGCTTCAAGTTCCTTGGTGTCCACATCATTAACAAACTGACACTGTTCATGCGCACCAGACAGTCGTGAAGAGGGCATGACAAAACCTATTCCCCCTCAGGAGACTGAAAGGATTTGACATGGGTCCTCAGATCCTCAAAAAGTTCTTCAGCTGCACCATCGAGCGCATCCGACGGGATGCATCACTGCCTGGTATGGCAACTGCTCTTCCTCCAATCGCAAGGCACTCCGGCCGAATGGCCCACATCACTGGGTCCAAGCTTCCTGCTATCCAGGACCTCTATACCAGGCGGTGTCAGAGGAAGGCCCTAAAAATTGTCAAAGACTCCAGCCACCCCAGTCATAGACTGTTCTCTCTGCTACCGCACAGCAAGTGGTACCGGAGCTTCAAGTTTAGGTCCAAGAGGCTTCTAAACAGCTTCTACCCCCAAGCCATATGACTCCTGAACACCTAAACAAATGGCTACCCAGTCTATTTGCATTGCCCCCCCCCCCCTCCCCCCTATTACACCGCTGCTACTATCTGTTGTTGTCATCTATGCATAGTCACTTTAATAACTCCACCTACATGTACATATTACCTCAACTAACAGGTGCCCCCGCACATTGACTCTGTACCGGTACCCCCCTGTATATAGTCTCGCTGTTGTTATTTTACTGCTGCTCTTTAGTTACTTGTTACTTTTATTTCTTATTCTTATCTGTATTTTTTAAAACTGCATTGTTGGTTTTGGGCTCGTAAGTAAGCATATCACCTGTTGTATTTGGCACATGTGACTAATAGCATTTTATAAAATGTCATTTTATTATCCTTCAGGTCCTATTGGAGACACTATAACCAAACACCACTTTTCCCTGGATGTCACGTTGACACGAAGGGTTGGGAGACAGGCGCCGTGTAAAGGCACGGGGACAAAGACCAAACAAACACGTAACAAAACGTAGGGTAGAAACTCAAAACAAAAGAGTGAGGAGTACCTCGAATAAATAACACGCAAGCACAATGATTAACTCACGGGACGAGACCCGTAATCATCTGCGCGATCCACAATGGTACGAAAGCTAAAACACACAGCGCATGTACTCACACGCACCAACGTACTTTGGAACAATAATCAACAGCCCAATGGGAACCAAAGGGCACACTTATACAGGTACTAATCAGTGGGAACAGGGGACTGGTGTGCGTAATAAACGTTCTGGGGGATCCGTGACAGTACCCCCTCCCCTTCCTGACGCGCTGCACCAGCAGCACAATAACACTAGACTTGAGGACAATCATTGGAACGCAGTGCGGGTCGATCAGGACCCGATGCAGATGCCGAAGTTGCATAGTCTTCGGACGGGCCAGTGGCCGCTGCCGAAATTGTGGCGAAGTCGGACGGCCCAGTTGCAGCTGCCAAAGTTGCAGCGGTGCCGGACGGACCAGTCGCAGCGTCGTCGGACGGGTCATTCCCGCTGTCTCCCTTAATGGTTGATTATTCTGTCACGCTGGTATAAAGGGATTCGGGAGACAGGCACAGGAATGCGTAATATTTTTTTTTATTAAGCCCAAATTACGGCATGCTGTGTAATGGCACGGGGACGAAGACCAAACAAACACTATACAAAAACACAGGGTTGAAACCCAAACAAAAGAGCGAGGAGTACCTTGAATAAATAACACTAGCGCACAATGATTATCACACACGGTACGAGACCTGTAATCATCTGTGCGATCCACAATGGCACGAAAGCCAAAACACACAGCGCAGGTACTCACACGCACCAACGTACATTGAAACAATAATGGACCGCCCAATGGAAACCAAAGGGCACATTTATACAGGTACTAATCCGTGGGAATAGGGGACAGGTGTGCGTAATGAAAGTACTAATCCGTGGGAATAGGGGACAGTTGTGCGTAATGAAAGTTCCAGAGGGGTCCGTGACACTGGAGGCCAGGGTTAATGTGTTGCCATTCAAAACAACGTTGACTTTGTCACTTTTTCCATTACCAAAATGAAGATAACACAGCATAAGTATAATCACACCAATGACAGAAAGTGTTGACCATACCAGGCGGTGTGAGGGTTTATTGGGTAAGCCAGGAGCTGTTCTCTCTGTTGATTTAAGCCCCATAAATAATGCTATGATCGCTTATTTACCATACATTTTGATTAGTTAACATTGTTTGAATGATGTTTGAAAATCGTTTGGTATAAATGTAACCCCTCGGCTCAGAAATATGATCTTAAATGTCAACTACTTGAGTGTATGTCTGTATCCCCAAACGGCACAATTCCCTATGTGGTGCACTACTTTTAACCAGAGCTCTATGCTCTTAGAAAAAAGGGTTCCAAAAGGGTTCTTCGGCTGTCTCCATAGGAGAACCCTTTTGGGTTCCATGTAGAACCCTCTGTGAAATGTTTTCTTTTTACATGGAACCAAAAGGGTTCTACCTGGAACACAAAAGGGTTCTACCTGGAACACAAAAGGGTTCTACCTGGAACACAAAAGGGTTCTACCTGGAACCAAAAGGGTTCTACCTGGAACCAAAAGGTTTCTACCTGGAACCAAAAGGTTCTACCTGAAACCAAAAGATTTCTAACTGGAACCAAAAAGGATTCTTCAAAGGGTGCTCCTATGGGGACAGCCGAAGAACCCTTTTGGGTTTTAGACAGCACCTTTGTTTTCTAAGAGTGTATATGGACCCTGGTCAAATGTAGTGCGCTACATAGGTAAAAGGGAGCCATTTGGGACACAGACTATATTTCCATTAGATGTGTGAAGACCTCCAAGGTCTGGCTTAGAAGGCACTTTAATAGATACCTGTCAAACATAATTAACTATGTTTTTCCTATCATGTGCTTTCTTTCCCATTGCCTCCAGCCTATGGCTCCTCTGTGTGTGTGTGTGTGTGTGTGTGTGTGTGTGTGTGTGTGTGTGTGTGTGTGTGTGTGTGTGTGTGTGTGTGTGTGTGTGTGTGTGTGTGTGTGTGTGTGTGTGTGTGTGTGTGTGTGTGTGTGTGTGTGTGTATCCGTTCATGTGTATGTGTGTGTGTGTGTGTGTGTGTGTGTGTGTGTGTGTGTGTGTGTGTGTGTCTCTGTGTGTCTCTGTGTCTGTGTGTGTGTGTGTCTGTGTGTGTGTGTGTGTGTGTGTGTGTGTGTGTGTGTGTGTGTGTGTGTGTGTGTGTGTGTGTGTGTGTGTGTGTGTGTGTGTGTGTGTGTGTGTGTGTGTGTGTGTGTGTGTGTGTGTGTGTGTGTGTGTTGTGTGCGTGGGTTCGCGTGTGTGTGTCAGTCTCAGTGCGTTTTGCCACCCAGCAAACGGAGACAGTGTTAATTGCAGCGCGACAACCACAAGAAAAGACCAGAATCCCCATGAAGACCAAGGCAAGCTGGTAGGCGTCCCAGGCACTGTGGAAAGCTAGCCATCCCATAATTACAGGTAAAATACCTTCAGCATGGATCTCTGCTTGGCTGCGATAGGTTTATACAACGACAATCATACAAATATGCAGGCATTTATAACTACATAGCAATATCACACTTTGTCCCGACAGGAGAGGTGCCGAGAAACATGAGAACTGTGAAACACATGGACAGTAGTCAGCATTAAGGAGGAGAAACACATGGACAGTAGTCAGCATTAAGGAGGAGAAACACATGGACAGTAGTCAGCATTAAGGAGGAGAAACACATGGACAGTAGTCAGCATTAAGGAGGAAAAACACATGGACTGTAGTCAGCATTAAGGAGGAGAAACACATGGACTGTAGTCAGCATTAAGGAGGAAAAACACATGGACAGTAGTCAGCATTAAGGAGGAGAAACACATGGACAGTAGTCAGCATTAAGGAGGAGAAACACATGGACAGTAGTCAGCATTAAGGAGGAAAAACACATGGACTGTAGTCAGCATTAAGGAAGAGAAACACATGGACTGTAGTCAGCGTTAAGGAAGAGAAACACATGGACGGTAGTCAGCATTAAGGAGGAGAAACACATGGACAGTAGTCAGCATTAAGGAAGAGAAACACATGGACAGTAGTCAGCATTAAGGAGGAGAAAGACATGGACAGTAGTCAGCATTAAGGAGGAGAAACACATGGACAGTAGTCAACATTAAGGAGGAGAAACACATGGACAGTAGTCAGCATTAAGGAGGAGAAACACATGGACAGTAGTCAGCATTAAAGAGGAGAAACACATGGACTGTAGTCAGCATTAAAGAGGAGAAACACATGGACAGTAGTCAGCATTAAGGAAGAGAAACACATGGACAGTAGTCAGCATTAAGGAGGAGAAACACATGGACAGTAGTCAGCATTAAGGAAGAGAAACACATGGACAGTAGTCAGCATTAAGGAGGAGAAACACATGGACAGTAGTCAGCATTAAGGAGGAGAAACATGTGGACTGTAGTCAGCGTTAAGGAGGAGAATCTTTTGTTTAACATTGGAACGCTTTGAGGACATGAAAGGGACATTGGAAAGACCTTCAATTAAAAGGTCTCAAACAAGCTTATAAACAGCTTATACAGTTATACAGCTATACTGTAGTCAGGAGTCTTTGTGGGAAGTTTCAAGGATTATTGTTTCAAATTAAGGACCTAGACACACATCGCATTCATTATTCTCAAACATGACTCATTGGTTTCTCTATTCAGTCTCAGAGGAGTCTGACTAGGAGCGCTGTTCTGGGATCAGTTTTCTTTTGTTGATCACAATATATAAGATTACATGTACGGGGGGGACCTGATCCTGGATCAGCATTCCTACTAAGAGATGCTTTTTGAATACCGTCCCAGATGCTTTTTGTCGTTTAGATTTCTCTTCTTGTTCCCTGACTGGGCCAATGTTCCGTGTTCTCTTCTTGTTCCCTGACTGGGAAAATGTTCCGTGTTCTCTTCTTGTTCCCTGACTGGGCCAATGTTTCGTGTTCTCTTCTTGTTCCCTGACTGGGCCAATGTTTCGTGTTCTCTTCTTGTTCCCTGACTGGGCCAATGTTTCGCGTTCTCTTCTTGTTCCCTGACTGGGCCAATGTTTCGTGTTTCATTAGCGACACATTAACCAAGTTCTAGACTTCTCTCAGCATCAGGGAATTCTTCTTTTCACTCTGTCTTTGCACAAAGTTCTCCTTGATAATTAACACAGGACAGCTCTTCCTCGTGGTTCATTACGAGACACTGGCTACATCCCAAATGGCATAATATTTCATTTATAGTGCACTACTTTTGACCAGGTGTCACGCGGGACTAGGCGGGTGAGGAAGGAATCAGGCGCAGAGAGTTCCACAGGGGAAAAAGGTGCACTTTAATACGGCACACAAAAAACCACAAGCCCAAACACAGGGCGCGGTTAAATAAATTGGACCACCCAAAACACAGGGTGCAGGGTCCAGAACATAAGCACCTCTACCTTAACAACACACGTAACACAAAACAATCCCGCACAAAACAAGGGCGGGGACACATACTACAAATAAGGACGCTCATCAAACACATACAACAGGACACAGGTTAAACTAATAAGACACAACCAACAGACAACGAAAAAGGGATCGGTGGCGGCTAGTAGGCCGGTGACGACGACCGCCGAGCACCGCCCGAACAGGCAGGGAGCCAACTTCGGCGGAAGTCGTGACACCAGGGCCCAAAAAGCTAGAGTGCACTATGTTGGGACACAACCTGGACTCAGGGATTGACGTAAAATAGTAAATGTAAATCTGTCTCCCCCCATTTAGTATAATATGTTACGAATTCCAACTCGTGTGATACCTTATGAATATCAATTCATACAATACATTACGAATTTGCAACACATATGATTTATTACAAATTCCACATTGTTGTGACCAACCTTAGCTAGGTGGCTATGTGGGTAACATTAGCTAGGCTATGGGTTAGGGTAAGGGGCTTAAGGTTAGGGTTAAGGTTAGGTGTTAATGTTAGGGTTAAGTGTTAAGTGTTAGGGGAAGGGTTAGCTTAAAGGGTTAAGGTTAGTGTTAGGGGAAGGGTTAGCTTAAAGGCTTAAGGTTAGGGTTAGGGGAAGGGTTAGCTTAAAGGGTTAAGGTTAGGGTTAGGGGAAGGGTTAGCTTAAAGGGTTAAGGTTAGGGTTAGGGGAAGGGTTAGCTTAAAGGGTTAAGGTTAAGGTTAGGGGAAGGGTTAGATTAAAGGGTTAAGGTTAAGGTTAGGGGAAGGGTTAGATTAAAGGGTTAAGGTTAAGGTTAGGGGAAGGGTTAGCTTAAAGGGTTTTAAGGTTAAGGTTAGGGGAAGGGTTAGCTTAAAGGGTTTTAAGGTTAAGGTAAGGGGAAGGGTTAGATTAAAGGGTTAAGGTTAAGGTTAGGGGAAGGGTTAGCTTAAAGGGTTTTAAGGTTAAGGTAAGGGGAAGGGTTAGCTTAAAGGGTTAAGTCATTTTCTGACGTCTGTAACCATACCAAACGTAACATATCATACTAATTTGAGTGTGACATGCGTATGTTTAATATGTTACGTCTTTGAGGCCAGACTGTGGGAATAGGGTGCAGTTTGGAATGCAGCAACAGACACGTTCATACGTATGTTTAATATGTTACGTCTTTGAGGCCAGACTGTGGGAATAGGGTGCAGTTTGGAATGCAGCAACAGACACGTTCATACGTATGTTTAATATGTTACGTCTTTGAGGCCAGACTGTGGGAATAGGGTGCAGTTTGGAATGCAGCAACAGACACGTTCTCCTTCTCTTTCTTCTTTGTCTTATGTTCTCAGAGAGTTGTGTCATAATAGTTCCCGAACGTTAGATAACTGTAGGTTATGCACTGTGACACATAGATTTAGCCAGCTTTCAATAGAGGAGACACTCTAAGCCAATGACAAAGCGAGAGTGAGTTAGCCTGGTCCCAGGTCTGTTTGTGCTCTCTTGTCAATCCCGTAGGTGGTGTTAAGATAGCACAAACAGGTCTGGGACCAGGCTAGGAAGAGCTAGGTCCTGAGGGACACTACTGAATAGTTACTCAGTACAGTGTCATGTCATTTCGAGGAAGTAGGCTTGTCGTTAAAAAAACTAACTTTTTTAATGGTATTCAATTGGCAAAAAACGTAGTGCGTAATAAAAGGCTCCTGGCAGATATAAATTCATCCATAAACACAAATACAACTTTATAAATACCTTTAACGGCTGAGTTTTCACGAATTTGATGATATAATTTTCAAGCGCATTCAAAAGATTAGGGGGCAGGAGCATGAAGTATGACGTAGGACAATGTCACTTGCACATTGCATTAAAATGTACAAGTGATGCATATGGAGTTCGGCTTTAAAGGGGAATGGATACACTTTAGGATGTATATCTGCCGTTCTAAATCACAGTGTTTCCATTCCCCTTTAAGGGACTCCTTTATCATTTACTTAATGTTGTTTTAAAACCTGCAATGCAGTTAATTAAAATCAGACTTCATCTCATATCGTTTTTCAAGCACCCTCATTGGTATTCAGCATTAGAGCGTAAATCACAAGCATTTAGTTAGGAAGCAGATCGGCCTCCATTCCAAACCCTGTATAAATCTCACTTCTGTGAGTACTTATCCAGAGCTCTACGTATGTTTCCTGTCTTGTTTACGAATGTGTAAAGGCTGCACCTCGATGACACGCCGCACCTCCAGGGGCCATTGAAAAATAAATACATTTCACAATCTAATTTTCCATAAAATATGTTCACTTACCACTTAGTAGGAGCAGGGATTTTCTCTCTCTCTCTCTCTCTCTCTGACTGTCAAGACAATTGGCTCCTAAAGTGGTAATCCAGGGATTCAGGGCCCAAGCGGAGGGCAGTGTTTATCAGGGTATTGACTTTCTGACGGGGTTGTCGGGCGGGCAGCTGGACAGGCCACTCAGGGGGGGGGGGCTGGCTGGATCGATAAGAGGAGGGACTGAACGGCCGCTGTTGGCCTGCTGGCGATCGCCTGGCACCATCACCATCACTTTAGTCAGAGTTACTTAGGGCTGATAAATGCTGTGCTGGAGTGGAAGAGGAGAGGAGAGATGGAGAAGAGGGAAGGAGAGAAGGGTAGAGGAGAAGAGGAGGAGGAGGAGGAGGAGAGGAGAGGAATAGACTGCACTGAGAGTACAGAAAGAGAAGGGGGAGAGGAACTTCACAAAGCACAGAGCACAGAGCACAGAGCACAGAGCACAGAACACAGAGCACAGAGCACAGAGTACAGAGCACAGAGCACAGAGCACAGAGCACAGAGCACAGAGCACAGAGCACAGAGCACAGAGCACAGAATACAGAGCACAGAACACAGAACACAGAGCACAGAACACAGAACACAGAACACAGAACACAGAGCACAGAGCACAGAACACAGAACACAGAACACAGAACACAGAGCACAAAGCACAGAGCACAGAGCACATAACACAGAGTACATAGCACAAAACACAGAGCACAAAACACAGAGTGCAGAACACAGAGTACAAAGCACAAAGCACAAAGCACAGAGTACAGTACAGCGAGCGGAGAGTGTGGTTCTGTTGTACTGTACTAAGGGAATGAGGCCCTCCAGAAGGGTCATGAACAATATGGACTATAGTGAATTGTATTGATGTAGCCCAAACAAACACAGAAATGTAGTCCAAACATGTAACCAACCAAGACGCACTCTTTCCTACGTCCCACAACCTTTACGGAAATATTTTCCTTCTATAGTTTTCTGGGTAAAACAGCAGATCTTCCCCTCTATTCTCTCTCTCTCTCTGGTGACTCCAGATTTACATCTCTCTTTCTAGAAAGTATTTCCTGGTAAGTAGAGCAGCCGTTGGATCTCAGAAGAGACACCGATAGAAACTGCGGGGGGGGGGGATCTGAAAGAAGGAACCAGTGGTGCAGCAAACACAGTAACGGTCTGATGATCTAAATGTTCATAAGGAACGGATTCACAACCAGGCAGCGATTAGCAACGGAGACAAAAGTGCTGATTTGAATTGTTCTCAATTACTCCTCACAAGCAGATGTTTATTATTTATTTATAGACGGTTTTCTTTCCATGTCAAGTTTTTTTCAGTACACAATATTATTAAACCCATTTTAATTCATTTTCAGCAAATAGTATTCTCAAACATTACATGTTTTCAGCAGACAGTACCCCCCCACCCCCCACCCCCACCCACACACACACACACACACACACACACACACACACACACACACACACACACACACACACACACACACACACACACACACACACACACACACACACACACACACCCACACACACATTTTCTCCACAGTATTCTCTCTCTTTTTCATTACACAGTTTCCCACCCATTCCACCTACTTTCCTCCTGTAGACTGTATTCCCTAATTGTTTTCATGCCAGGTCATATTTCCTCTCATTCAGTGCACAGCTGATTAACTGATAAGCTGTGAATGACCTTTAGAACACACTACACAGGGGTCAAGGGTCACATTCCTTTGAAGTGTTGAATGATGAGCATGTGGGCGGGACTTGTTGTTTATCTCTGTGATTGACAGATCTGATGAGCAACCGAATGAGGATCTGACATGTCTTCCCAGGTCCATACTTCACAGGGTTAGAGGTCAGAGGGCAGGGGAGTCTGAAGAAGGTCAGTCTCATCCCCCAGAGAGCATTGACCCTGAGGGCACTGCTACCATTTACATAACCTTTGACCCCTGCTACAGGGGAATATCCCTCTCTCCATCCCTCTTTTCTGTGTGTGTTTGTTTGAGAATTATCGTGTCTTTGTGCAAGACATCATAGGATGTAAAGGGTACAGTCCAGTGTTGTGTCTAGTACAGGGTCCAGTCCAGTATTGTGTCTGGTACAGGGTCCAGTCCAGTGTTGTGTCTGGTACAGGGTCCAGTCCAGTATTGTGTCTGGTACAGTGTCCAGTCCAGTGTTGTCTGGTACAGGGTCCAGTCCAGTGTTGTGTCTGGTACAGGGTCCAGTCCAGTATTGTGTCTGGTACAGGGTCCAGTCCAGTTTTGTGTCTGGTACAGGGTCCAGTTGTCTGGTAAAGGGTCCAGTCCAGTGTTGTGTCTGGTACAGGGTCCAGTCCAGTATTGTGTCTGGTACAGGGTCCAGTCCAGTGTTGTCTGGTACAGGGTCCAGTCCAGTATTGTGTCTGGTACAGGGTCCAGTCCAGTGTTGTCTGGTACAGGGTCCAGTCCAGTGTTGTGTCTGGTACAGGGTCCAGTCCAGTATTGTGTCTGGTACAGGGTCCAGTCCAGTTTTGTGTCTGGTACAGGGTCCAGTTGTCTGGTACAGGGTCCAGTCCAGTGTTGTGTCTGGTACAGGGTCCAGTCCAGTATTGTGTCTGGTACAGGGTCCAGTCCAGTGTTGTGTCTGGTACAGGGTCCAGTCTATCCCTCTACAGTACCTCTTCTCCTCTTGTCTATTTTTAGAACAGTCACATAACAATGGTGCAGTAAAACTTTAAGCTGGCAAACTTGCTACCGTAATGGCCATTCAAACTAGCTACCGTAATGGCCATTCAAACTAGCTACCGTAATGGCCATTCAAACTAGTTACCGTAATGGCCATTCAAACTAGCTACCGTAATGGCCATTCAAACTAGCTACCGTAATGGCCATTCAAACTAGCTACCGTAATGGCCATTCAAACTAGCTACCATAATGGCCATTCAAACTAGCTACCGTAATGGCCATTCAAACTAGCTACCGTAATGGCCATTCAAACTAGCTACCGTAATGGCCATTCAAACTAGCTACCGTAATGACCATTCAAACTTGCTACCGTAATGGCCATTCAAACTAGCTACCGTAATGGCCATTCAAACTAGCTACCGTAATGGCCATTCAAACTAGCTACCGTAATGGCCATTCAAACTAGCTACCGTAATGGCCATTCAAACTAGCTACTGTAATGGCCATTCAAACTAGATACCGTAATGGCCATTCATACTAGCTACCATAATGGCCATTCAAACTAGCTACCGTAATGGCCATTCAAACTAGTTACCGTAATGACCATTCAAACTTGCTACCGTAATGGCCATTCAAACTAGCTACCGTAATGGCCATTCAAACTAGCTACCGTAATGGCCATTCAAGCTAGCTACCGTAATGGCCATTCAAACTAGCTACCGTAATGGCCATTCAAATTAGCTACCGTAATGGCCATTCAAACTAGCTACCGTAATGGCCATTCAAACTAGCTACCGTAATGGCCATTCAAACTAGCTACCGTAATGGCCATTCAAACTAGCTACCGTAATGGCCATTCAAACTAGCTACCGTAATGGCCATTCAAACTAGCTACCGTAATGGCCATTCAAACTAGCTACCGTAATGGCCATTCAAGCTAGCTACCGTAATGGCCATTCAAACTAGCTACCGTAATGGCCACTCAAACTAGCTACCGTAATGGCCATTCAAACTTGCTACCGTAATGGCCATTCAAACTAGCTACCGTAATGGCCATTCAAACTAGCTACCGTAATGGCCATTCAAACTAGCTACCGTAATGGCCATTCAAACTAGCTACCGTAATGGCCATTCAAACTTGCTACCGTAATGGCCATTCAAACTAGCTACCGTAATGGCCATTCAAACTAGCTACCGTAATGGCCATTCAAGCTAGCTACCGTAATGGCCATTCAAACTAGCTACCGTAATGGCCATTCAAGCTAGCTACCGTAATGGCCATTCAAACTAGCTACCGTAATGGCCATTCAAACTAGCTACCGTAATGGCCATTCAAACTAGCTACCGTAATGGCCATTCAAACTAGCTACCGTAATGGCCATTCAAACTAGCTACCGTAATGGCCATTCAAACTAGCTAGTAGTAAGCTGCTCATCTGATCAGGCATAGTTTGCCTTGTTGTAGCCAGTGAGCCAGCCGGTGATCCGTAGCTGCATTAGTCATGGGACAAGTGTTAGGCGGATGAGCAAAATCTAGATTTATTTTTATGAGTTCCACAATTTGCCAGACAGATGGCTCCTGGTAACAGCATGTCCCTTTAGAATGACGCGTTATGACGGAAGACATTAAAACTTCATGTGGATTTAACAAACACATTCCTGATAGGGAAGTGAAACTTGTCGTGACCTTTAACGCCTTGTATGCCTGCCTGAAGTTTATGAGGTGGTGACAAGTCACCAATAACCACTCTTGACCCTTTATGATCCCTAGCTCAGTTAGCCGTGGTCCACTTTGACCCCCCCATATTGGCTACCAGTGTTCTTCAGTCATAAAGTCCTTGAGAATGGTAGTGCACAATAACCTGAATGTAATGCAGTCCTCCAGGAGCAGCAATGAAGAATTTACAACATGACAGGATAGATTTTGTCACCATAGTGACACATCTTGCTAAAACTCCAGATCACACACCTTGTCTTCATCAGAAGATGAATGAAAGTTCCCAGACCACAGAAACAGCGCTGTCATATATTCCATCCTTCCTGGGTCTCCTCTGTCAGTGATCTTTCCTCCAAGCCTGTTTAAAAGTAATCCGATCCTATCTAATACTGTCACTGTGTCACCTCCCTCCCTCAGCTCAGACCAACCCACGCTGAGCCTGTAATGGACGTTTTAGGAGATAAGCACGTCATTATTGGTGGGCTATAATGTGTCAGCCAGCCTATACAGTCGAATGCAGGTCATTCTATAGAATGGTATGACATGGTAACATTCTGTGTAAGATGATACAGGTGATCTCTGTTTTGAGAATGTGGATATGTTCATTACTGAGACTCTATGTGACCAGTGTAAAATGGCTAGCTAGTTAGCAGTGCGCGCTAGTAGCATTTCAATCGGTGACGTCACTCACTCTGAGACCTGTGTGCTAGTTGTTTACCTTGCTCTGCAAGGACTGCGGCTTTTGTGGAGCGACAGGTAGCGATTTTTTCGAGGGTGACTGTTGTCGATGTGTTCAGAGGGTCTCTGGTTCATGTCCAGGTTGGAGCGAGGAGAGGGACAGAAGCAAGACTGTCAAGCTTACTTTGTCTGTCTTTAGGAATCACTGCTTGTTGCTGTTCACTCTCGTTTGAGGACGTAATTAATAGAAGGGATGGTAGGGCCCGGAGGGCACATTGATCAATGTCTGACTGAGGAAGTCACACTTTTAGAAAGGGAAATGGGGATATCTAGTCACAGACAATGCAGGTCAACTTTACCTGTCGTAAATGTAATGTTTGTTTTTCCCTTTGAATTAAATGTTGACTTTCTAATAAAGCCAGACGTGCATGTTCCAATAATGATAGGATAAATTTACACTGATACTCAACTGAGTATTGCTCAAACAAATGAAGCACTATAGTTGGCCTGGGAACTTTCGCTCTCTCTCTCTCCCTCTCTCTGTCTCTCTGTCTCTCTCCCTCTCTCTCTCTCTCCCTGTCTCTCTCTCTCTCCCTCCCTCTCTCTCTCTCTCTCTCTCGCTCCCTCTCTCTCTCTCTCTCTCTCCCTCTCTCTCTCTCTCTGTCTCTCTCTCCCTCTCTCTCTCTCTATCCCTCCTCTCTCTCGCTCTCTCTCTCTCTCTCTCTCTCTCTCTCTCTCTCTCGCTCTCTCTCTCTCTCTCTCTCTCTCTCTCTCTCTCTCTCTCTCTCTCTCTCTCTCTCTCTCTCTCTCTCTCTCTCTCTCTCTCTCTCTCTCTCTCTCTCTCTCTCTCTCTCTCTCTCTCTCTCTCTCTCTCTCTCTCTCTCTCTATCCCTCTCTCTCTCTCTCTCTCTCTCTCTCTCTCTCTCTCTCTCTCTCTCTCTCTCTCTCTCTCTCTCTCTCTCTCTGTCTCTCTCTCTCTCTCCCTCTCTCTCTCTCTCGCTCTCTCTCTCCCTCTCTCTCCCTCTCTCTCTCTTTCCCTCTCTCCCTCTCTCCCTCTTCTCACCAAAGACTGATGATATGCCTTCTCCTTGCACTCTGTATACCTGAGTAACACTGTTTCCCATCCCGGAGTGAGTAGCCCAGTCACTCTGTCCACTGCTTGCATCCCCTGTCCACCTACAATACCCGCGACAGCACAGCCGTAGCCCGATGGCCCGCCGCAGAAAATAACAAAAATACACACAGCCTCTTATAGTAATGATTTAGCCCCACAGAACAAAAAGACAGCTTCACCTCCCCACATTTCTCACCATTATGCCTTGGCCCAGACTCCCTCCTCTCTCCTCTTCTCCCCAACTCTCCACCGTTCCTCCCCTTTCTCTCTCTCTCTCTCTCCCTCCTCTCCACCTCTCCCCCACCGAGTCCTTTCAGTGATGGGAGACACCTTTCATGTGTCAGTGCTAGTTTACTCTGTCAATCCCTCCCTCCCTCCCACCACTATGTTAGTACTGGTATTAGCACTAGAGCTGAGCCCGAGCCCGAGTCTGGGTCTGATAGTGTAGGCGAGACAGGGGCTGATTGTCACATGAGTTGGTTGTCAGAGTGCTAATAACCCCCCACAAAATGTAGCGTTCCTTGAAATGAGTTGGACATAGAAATGCAGGTCTATTTAATTACAGGTCAACTTTTAAGATGTGGACAATGGTAGGGCATTCTATAACAACCTGGCCTACATGGTAGTGCATTCTATAACAACCTGGCCTACATGGTAAAGCATTCTATAACAACCTGGCCTACATGGTAGTGCATTCTATAACAACCTGGCCTACATGGTAGTGCATTCTATAACAACCTGGCCTACATGGTAGTGCATTCTATAACAACCTGGCCTACATGGTAGTGCATTCTATAACAACCTGGCCTACATGGTAGTGCATTCTATAACAACCTAGCCTACATGGTAGTGCATTCTATAACAACCTGGCCTACATGGTAGTGCATTCTATAACAACCTGGCCTACATGGTAGTGCATTCTATAACAACCTGGCCTACATGGTAGTGCATTCTATAACAACCTGGCCTACATGGTAGTGCATTCTATAACAACCTGGCCTACATGGTAGTGCATTCTATAACAACCTGGCCTACATGGTAGTGCATTCTATAACAACCTAGCCTACATGGTAGTGCATTCTATAACAACCTGGCCTACATGGTAGTGCATTCTATAACAACCTGGCCTACATGGTAGTGCATTCTATAACAACCTGGCCTACA
This sequence comes from Salvelinus alpinus, assembly GCF_045679555.1. Classification (NCBI taxonomy): domain Eukaryota; kingdom Metazoa; phylum Chordata; class Actinopteri; order Salmoniformes; family Salmonidae; genus Salvelinus; species Salvelinus alpinus. The sequence goes on along the minus strand of NC_092093.1, from coordinate 11,475,557 downwards.
TGGTAGTGCATTCTATAACAACCTAGCCTACATGGTAGTGCATTCTATAACAACCTGGCCTACATGGTAGTGCATTCTATAACAACCTGGCCTACATGGTAGTGCATTCTATAACAACCTGGCCTACATGGTAAAGCATTCTATAACAACCTGGCCTACATGGTAGTGCATTCTATAACAACCTGGCCTACATGGTAAAGCATTCTATAACAACCTGGCCTACATGGTAGTGCATTCTATAACAACCTGGCCTACATGGTAAAGCAGTGTGGGTCTTTTCTATACATTAAAGTAGCCATCCATGATGATGTTTTGGTGTTGTAATGTTTTCCTGTTTAACAGTAACGTAACAGGCCAGTCTGTGAGACGGTGCAGACACTAACGGTGGTGGTACATTTGAGTTGAATACAAAGTGGGTCATTTAGATCCTGTGCCGTACGTTCACATGAGTCTGTCATAACACGAAACGTGTTGACATATTTGACATATTCAGTAAATGCCTGTCAATGTAATGATCAATGTTAATTTACCGTTTTCAAACGATGCCCATCAGGGTCCATGAAGAAATCATTATTCTCATGACCCCCAGCTATTCATTCCATTTCCCTCTCTCTGTCTCTCTCTGTCTCTGTTTCTCTGTTTCTCTCTCTCTGTTTCTCTCTCTCTGTCTCTCTCTGTTTCTCTCTCTCTGTCTCTCTCTCTCTGTCTCTCTCTCTCTGTTTCTCTGTTTCTCTGTTTCTCTCTCTCTGTTGCTCTCTCTCTGTCTCTCTCTGTTTCTCTCTCTGTTTCTCTCTCTCTGTTTCTCTCTCTCTGTTTCTCTCTGTTTTTCTCTCTCTGTCTCTCTCTCTGTCTCTGTATCTCTGTCTATGTATCTGTCTCTCTCTGTTTCTCTCTCTCTTGTCTCTGTATCTGTCTCTCTCTGTTTCTCTCTCTCTTGTCTCTGTATCTGTCTCTCTCTATCTCTCTCTCTCTGTCTCTGTATCTGTCTCTCTCTATCTCTCTCTCTTTGTCTCTGTATCTGTCTCTATCTCTCTCTCTGTCTCTCTATCTCTCTCTCTCTATCTCAATTCAATTCAATTCATTTCAAGGGGCTTTATTGGCATGGGAAACATGTGTTAACATTGCCAAAGCAAGTGAGGTAGATATTATACAAAAGTGAAATAAACAATACAAATTAACAGTAAACATTACACATACAGAAGTTTCAAAACAATAAAGACATTACAAATGGTATATTATATATATACAGTGTTGTAACAATGTACAAATGGTTAAAGCACACAAGTTAAAATAAATAAGCATAAATATGGGTTGTATTTACAATGGTGTTTGTTCTTCACTGGTTGCCCTTTTCTTGTGGCAACAGGTCACAAATCTTGCTGCTGTGATGGCACACTGTGGAATTTCTCCCAGTAGATATGGGAGTTTATCAAAATTGGATTTGTTTTCAAATTCTTTGTGGATCTGTGTAATCTGAGGGAAATATGTCTCTCTAATATGGTCATACATTGGGCAGGAGGTTAGGAAGTGCAGCTCAGTTTCCACCTCATTTTGTGGGCAGTGTGCACATAGCCTGTCTTCTCTTGAGAGCCATGTCTGCCTACGGCGGCCTTTCTCAATAGCAGGGCTATGCTCACTGAGTCTGTACATAGTCAAAGCTTTCCTTAAGTTTCGGTCAGTCACAGTGGTCAGGTATTCTGCCACTGTGTACTCTCTGTTTAGTGCCAAATAGCATTCTAGTTTGCTCTGTTTTTTTGTTAATTCTTTTCAATGTGTCAAGTAAATATCTTTTTGTTTTCTCATGATTTGGTTGGGTCTAATTGTGGTGCTGTCCTGGGGCTCTGTGGGGTCTGTTTGTGTTTGTGAACAGAGCCCCAGGACCAGCTTGCTTTGGGTACTCTTCTCCAGGTTCATCTCTCTGTAGGTGATGGCTTTGTTATGGAAGGTTTGGGAATCGCTTCCTTTTAGGTGGTTGTAGAATTGAACGGCTCTTTTCAGGATTTTGATAATTAGTGGGTATCGGTCTAATTCTGCTCTGCATGCATTATTTGGTGTTCTACGTTGTACACGGAGGATATTTTTGCAGAATTCTACATGCAGAGTCTCAATTTGGTGTTTGTCCCATTTTGTGAAATCTTGTTTGGTGAGCGGACCCCAGACCTCACAACCATAAAGGGCAATGGGTTCTATAACTGATTCAAGAATTTTTAGCCAGATCCTAATTGGTATTTTGAATTTTATGTTCCTTTTGATGGCATAGAATGTCCTTCTTGCCTTTTCTCTCAGATCGTTCGCAGCTTTGTGGAAGTTACCTGTGGTGCTGATGTTTAGGCCGAGGTATGTATAGTTTTTTGTGTGCTCTAGGGCAACAGGGTCTAGATGGCATTTGTATTTGTGGTCCTGGGGACTGGACCTTTTTTGGAACACCATTATTTTGGTATTACTGAGATATACTGTCAGGGCCCAGGTCTGGCAGAATCTGTGCAGAAGATCTAGGTGCTGCTGTAGGCCCTCCTTGGTTGGTCTCTCTCTCTCTCTCTCTCTCTCTCTCTCTCTCTCTCAATTCAATTCAATTCAATTCAAGGGGCTTTATTGGCATGGGAAACATGTGTTAACATTGCCAAAGCAAGTGAGGTAGATAATATACAAAAGTGAAATAAACAATAAAAATTAACAGTAAACATTACACATACAGAAGTTTCAAAACAATAAAGACATTACAAATGTCATATTATATATATACAGTGTTGTAACAATGTACAAATGGTTAAAGCACACAAGTTAAAATAAATAAGCATAAATATGGGTTGTATTTACAATGGTGTTTGTTCTTCACTGGTTGCCCTTTTCTTGTGGCAACAGGTCACAAATCTTGCTGCTGTGATGGCACACTGTGGAATTTCACCCAGTAGATATGGGAGTTTATCAAAATTGGATTTGTTTTCGAATTCTTTGTGGATCTGTGTAATCTGAGGGAAATATCTCTCTAATATGGTCATACATTGGGCAGGAGGTTAGGAAGTGCAGCTCAGTTTCCACCTCACCTCTCTCTCTCTCTCTCTCTCTCTCTCTCTCTCTCTCTCTCTCTCTCTCTCTCTCTCTCTCTCTCTCTCTCTCTCTCTCTCTCTCTCTCTCTCTCTCTCTCTCTCTCTCTCTCTCTCTCTCTCTCTCTCTCTCTCTCTCTCTCTCTCTCTCTCTCTCTCTCTCTCTCTCTGACTGGATGAAACCGTTCCCATGAAAGACCGCCCCTCACACACTCCTGAAAGTGTGACAATTTAACCATATTATATAGATATATATACTGTATATTATAACAATATTATTACTACACATTCAACAACGCAAAATATGAACTCATATTATGAGCTCAAAATGTTGTAAATATACAAACATTATTCAGCACCCAGGTCAAAGAACAATCCTGTACCACAGAAGCTGACTAGCTACTGCCGACTATGTTTGTTTGGTATATCACAGTATATCCTAGACTGGCTGGTCCCTTCTCCCTCACCAGACCACACAGTTAGTTGGGACTGTTTGGACTGAAGACGCGCTCCATCTCTAACACACGTGCGCGCACACGCACGCACGCACGCACCCACGCACGCATACACGCACGCACGCAGGCAGGCACGCACGCACGCACGCACACACGCACACACACACACCACTGTTCTGTTCTATTAACTTAAAACACAATTAGATGCACATGTGCTCTCAGCAACTTCCCATCACACAGCACATTCCTCTAGTCTTTGGCAGCTGTACTGTAGATCTGGCTCGTCAACCCAGCCTGCTGCTTCATAATGTACCATAATCCCCTTTGGTGGCCTCCAGCCCTCCACCCTCCACCCTCCACCCTCCACCCTCCACCCTCCACCCTCCACCCTCCAGCCCTCCAGCCCTCTACCCTCCACCCTCCAGCCCTCCACCCTCCACCCTCCAGCCCTCCACCCTCCACCCTCCACCCTCCAGCCCTCCAGCCCTCCAGCCCTCCACCCTCCACCCTCCAGCCCTCCACCCTCCAGCCCTCCAGCCCTCCACCCTCCCACCCTCCACCCTCCACCCTCCAGCCCTCCACCCTCCACCCTTCAGCCCTCCACCCTCCAGCCCTCCACCCTCCACCCTCCACCCCTCCACCCTCCACCCCTCCACCCTCCAGCCCTCCACCTTCCAGCCCTCCACCCCTAGTTAGGACACGTGTCACCCTGACCCCGGCCCTGACCCAGGGCCCTGACCCCGGCCCTGACCCTTACTCCTCCCCACTGAACACCACCCTCCCATAGGTGGTACACTACTGACCCGGTATCAGGCCGTGGGATGCATCCCAAACAGCACCCTAGGGCCCTGGTCTACAGTAGTGCACTATACAGGGAATAGAGTTCTATAGGGCCCTGGTCTACAGTAGTGCACTATACAGGGAATAGGGTTCTATAGGGCCCTGGTCTACAGTAGTGCACTATACAGGGAATAGGGTTCTATAGGGCCCTGGTCTACAGTAGTGCACTATACAGGGAATAGAGTTCTATAGGGCCCTGGTCTACAGTAGTGCACTATACAGGGAAAAGGGTTCTATATGGCCCTGGTCTACAGTAGTGCACTATACAGGGAATAGGGTTCTATAGGGCCCTGGTCTACAGTAGTGCACTATACAGGGAATAGGGTTCTATAGGGCCCTGGTCTACAGTAGTGCACTATACAGGGAATAGGGTTCTATAGGGCCCTGGTCTACAGTAGTGCACTATACAGGGAAAAGGGTTCTATATGGCCCTGGTCTACAGTAGTGCACTATACAGGGAATAGGGTTCTATATGGCCCTGGTCTACAGTAGTGCACTATACAGGGTGTCTTGGTCTTTCACTGCTGTTGTCATTTAAACTGGATCAGTGTTCAGTCTCAGCACGTTACTTCTGGCAGACGGCCAATAGGGCGCTTTGATAACAGGTTCCTTCTTGTGTGTGGGTGGGGTGGGTGGAGAGGTTGTGTGTGTGTGTGTGGGTGGGGTGGGTGGAGAGGTTGTGTGTGTGTGTGGGTGGGGTGACTGGGTGGCGGAATGACCGAGCAGGTTCCTGGAAAGCTCAGTCCAAATAACCGTGTGTGTGTGTGTGTGTGTGTGTGTGTGTGTGTGTGTGTGTGTGTGTGTGTGTGTGTGTGTGTGTGTGTGTGTGTGTGTGTGTGTGTGTGTGTGTGTGTGTGTGTGTGTGTGTGTACGTGTGTGTGTGTGTGCGTGTGTGCGTGTGTGTGTGTGTGTGTGTGTGTGTGTACGTGTGTGTGTGCGTGTGTGTGCGTGTGTGTGCGTGTGTGTGTGTGTGTGCGTGTGTGTGTACGTGTGTGTGTGTGTGTGTGTGTGTGTGTGTGTGTGTGTGTGTGTGTGTGTGTGTGTGTGTGTGTGTGTGTGTGTGTGTGTGTGTGTGTGTGTGTGTGTGTGTGTGTGTGTGTGTGTGTGTGTGTGTGTGTGTGTGTGTGTGTACGTGTGTGTGTGTACGTGTGTGTGTGTGTGTGTGTGTGTGTGTGTGTGTGTGTGTGTGTGTGTGTGTGTGTGTGTGTGTGTGTGTGTGTGTGTGTGTACGTGTGTGTGTGTGTGTGTGTGTACGTGTGTGTGTGTGTGTGTATGTGTGTGTGTGTGTGTGTGTGTGTGTGTGTGTGTGTGTGTGTGTGTGTGTGTGTGTGTGTGTGTGTGTGTGTGTGTGTGTGTGTCTGTGCAATACCATACTGTAACTCTACTCATAAGGATCCTGTTGCATAAAGGCCCCACCACTTCCCCCTGGTGGAGAAACCACGAGCTCATCTCCCCCTGGACACTTTTACACCTTTCTTTTGTTCCAAGAAAATTACAAGTGAGAATGAAAACGTGTTTTTCTTCAAAACAAATAATTTTCCATCTGCGTCCTGACTCTTTGATATGCTTCATGAAAATCCTTTGTTGTGGAAGATTCCTCTTCTTAATCTCTCCTTGTTAAGAACAGTAACTGCAGAATGGGGTGAGGGGAAATAGTTTATGGGCCCGTTCAAGTCTCTTAAAGGTTACTTTATAATGTGGTATAAAAATGGTCAAACAATTAAACTGACATTGATTGGTTTAATTGATTTGTAATGCAGAATTTTCTTAACTAGGTTTATGTTATATTAAGATGGATATGAAAGTTAAATGTAATTACATTTTATGTGTTTCAGGCTAAGTGAAGCTTCAATAATGTCCACACTTTCAGTAAATTATCCCTTTAATTTCCTACTTCCGTGTTTGTGACTTGATAAAGGGACAACATGTAGATTCAAAAGAGCATTTTAGGTTAATCAACAAACACATGCTGGGTTACATCACACATACACAACTAAAATGAATTTATTGGCCTCTAATTTATTTTCCAAATAACAATTTTGAAGGAATACATTTTCACTGCCAATTTCTTTAAATATTGTAATTGTGACAATTGTTATGGACACTAATACTAAAATTGTGTCTACCTTTTGCCATTGCATCTTAGAATACCAGACAATGTGTGTGTTCCAGAGAGGTCACAGCTCAACCAGACAAGGTGTGTGTTCCAGAGGTCACAGCTCAACCAGACAATGTGTGTGTTCCAGAGAGGTCACAGCTCAACCAGACAAGGTGTGTGTTCCAGAGAGGTCACAGCTCAACCAGACAATGTGTGTGTTCCAGAGAGGTCACAGCCCAACCAGACAATGTGTGTGTTCCAGAGAGGTCACAGCCCAACCAGATAATGTGTCTGTTCCAGAGAGGTCACAGCCCAACCAGACAATGTGTGTGTTCCAGAGAGGTCACAGCTCAACCAGACAATGTGTGTGTTCCAGAGAGGTCACAGCTCAACCAGACAATGTGTGTGTTCCAGAGAGTTCACAGCTCAACCAGACAATGTGTGTGTTCCAGAGAGGTCACAGCTCAACCAGACAATGTGTGTGTTCCAGAGAGTTCACAGCTCAACCAGACAATGTGTGTGTTCCAGAGAGGTCACAGCTCAACCAGACAATGTGTGTGTTCCAGAGAGGTCACAGCTCAACCAGACAATGTGTGTGTTCCAGAGAGGTCACAGCTCAACCAGACAATGTGTGTGTTCCAGAGAGTTCACAGCTCAACCAGACAATGTGTGTGTTCCAGAGAGGTCACAGCTCAACCAGACAATGTGTGTGTTCCAGAGAGTTCACAGCTCAACCAGACAATGTGTGTGTTCCAGAGAGATCACAGCTCAACCAGACAATGTGTGTGTTCCAGAGAGGTCACAGCTCAACCAGACAATGTGTGTGTTCCAGAGAGGTCACAGCTCAACCAGACAATGTGTGTGTTCCAGAGAGGTCACAGCTCAACCAGACAATGTGTGTGTTCCAGAGAGGTCACAGCTCAACCAGACAATGTGTGTGTTCCAGAGAGGTCACAGCTCAACCTTGCAGTAGACCCCCCCCCCTCAGTGGTCCCACAGCCCCATTACCGAACACTGTTCTCCTTCAATAGAAAGCACACAAAGACAGAACTCCAGTACGGTTCTACGAGTGTTTGCGCTGGGCTGCAGAAAACTCAACGAGAGGAAGAAACCCAAAACAGGTCTGGAACGGACCACCACTAAAGTCGAGACCACCGAAACACACGGTGAACGAAGGCTTCCCATTGGAGAGTCCAGTCAGAATCTGTAGTAGAAATACTTTAATTGTTCAGGGACTCTACGTCTAATAAGGTTTCTATATCGAGAGCCTTTATTTGTTTTCCTCTGACTCGCGGCTACAGAAAAATGCAGTCGCTCTAATTACTAGTGCTGTCATTAAGAGATGTGGAGGTATTAAACTTTCCCCCCTATTAAGCGCTCTCTCTCTCTTTCTCTCTCTCTCTCTCTCTCTCTCTCTCTCTCTCTCTCTCTCTCTCTCTCTCTCTCTCTCTCTCTCTCTCTCTCTCTCTCTCTCTCTCTCTCTCTCTCTCTCTCTACAACGTTTTAGTGGAATACTTTACAACAGATATGAGCTCCTTTTCTGTCAGGCTGGAGGAAGTGATTGTAGAGAGATAAAACCCAGAAGGTTACAGTAAATCCACTGTTTACAGGTTCTGTGTGACGTTTTACTGAATGAATCTGTTTTGCATTACCTCACGTTCTCACGGTGAAGCTTGTTTATTGTGTTTTGCTTGTTTCTGTCCGAAAGGTTGCCCTGTTTGTCTGTGTCAGTTTAAAGGTATTCATATAGAATATCTCATATCCCATCCTGGTGATTAAATTACACAGGTGAAATTGAAAGGTGATTTCCCAACAGAGCCGATATATGCAATGTTTAGCGTGAATGCGGACTCAATCGCGCTGTAGCGTGGAAATTATTCGATACAGATTGAATCGAGCTCTAAAGTTTAATTAGAACGTTTTGTAGAATTTTAATCTCATGTAAAATTAGCGATTACATATTTTTTTATCACATTAAACAACTTTTCCCCTCTCTTTATGACCTCTTCGTTTTCATTTAATTATCAGTAATTAGTAGGTGAGAAAGAATCAGAGGTTTCTGTCAGACAAACTGTCAAACTTTGACATGGGAGGAGGAGGGGGAGGTGGGAGGAGGGGGAGGAGGGAGAGGAGGGGGTGGAGGGGGAGGTGGGAGGAGGGGGAGGGGGGAGGAGG
>NC_092093.1:11449445-11461945 GCF_045679555.1 Salvelinus alpinus | reverse complement strand
TCTCGCTCGGTCTCTCCCTCCCTCTCCCTCCCACCTCTCTCTCAACAACAGAACAGCCAGCCATGATGGCTCCCCTTCCCCTATCTCCTAATGGTGATGCCAAGGGGACCACAGGCTGCTCCTCCCCATCTCTCTATAATCACCGGGGCGATGCTCGGATGCCTCCCTCATTTGCATAATGCCATCTTGACACTTTCACTTCCGTCATCCATCACCGTCGGCGACCGCAAGTCCCTTCTTCCCACCGTACCCCCTTCCCGATCCTCACGGCCTGCCTGCTCCATCCCTCCCTCCTTCGCTCCCCTCTTCTCCTCCTCTGCTCTCTCTGTCTTCCCTCTCTCTTCTCTCCCCTCTCTGATTGTGTCCTGTGTTTATCTGGCCAAGCACAAAAGATTGATTCCCTGCTGTCTGCCTGCCTTATGTTCAGCAGATAGGGATTTTCACCGAGTGATGAAGCACCCAGTCAGCTAATGATAAACAGAAAACATATATTCAAAAGGATGAGGAGAGGGACTGGGATGGTCTCTCTCTCTCTCTCTCTCTCTCTCTCTCTCTCTCTCTCTCTCTCTCTCTCTCTCTCTCTCTCTCTCTCTCTCTCTCTCTCCCTGTCTTTCTCTTCCTTTCTCTCTCTCTTCCTACCTCCCTCTATCGCTCCCTCTATCTTTATCTCTCTCTATCCCTCTCCTCCTTTCTCTCCCTACATTCATCCCTCTCTCTCATCCCCTCTGCCTTGTGAAGAGGGAGAGAGAGAGAGAGAGAGGGATGTCAGGTTAAGGAAGTGAACATATTCTACTGGGAGATCCATTTGAAACACAATTGTTTTCCTGTCACTCCTTTTGCATTTTTCTCTTGATTTGCTTCTGGAGGTAAAAAAATAAGAAAGGTGGAGGGAATAAAAGGAGGGAAGGAATAAAGGGAGAAAGCAATTAAAATAAAACGGTCGGTGGTTGTGATGGCTGATCTTGTTCTGTTCTACTACATACGACTGTGTGAGAAGAGATCTGGCAGTCCTTGTGTTTTAAGAGCATATCTTGGAGGATAAATAAAAGCATACAGGTGTAGATGTGACTGAGATTGGTACAAGAGGAGGTTCGTTTTACTTCCACTGCTGATTCAATTCCTTCATTAATAACTGGGTTACAAACTCCTGTGTTTAACCTTTGACCACTGACAGTAAATAGTTGTAGCTTATAAATGTAGGCCTATGCTATGCCTCTAGCATGTTAGCATAAAAGCATAGTCACTGTTCACACCGTATCTGTTCACACTGTTATTGAACAGCTACCATGTCACTCACTCACCACACTGTGCTTTTTAATAGGAATGCTCTCCGACAGTTTCTGACTTGATACCTATAAATGCTTTACAATCTAACAAGAACGGCTACGGCTACGTTATGCTTAGCATTTGAGCAAGTGCATTGTACATCTGCAAAGTTTCTCTTCTCCTCGATGACAAAATACCATTAGCTGCTGTCACATACAGGAGAAGAGAGATTATTTTATTTATTGAAATGAGATTGAAATGATAAATCTCCCACCCCCTGATAAAACAGAGAGACTCATAAACCTGGTGTGGGGGATAGGGATTAGACAGGATGAGACAGAGAGAGATGAAGAAAGAGCGAGAGAGAAAGAGAGAGAGAGAGAGAGATGATGAGTGAGAGAGATGAAGAAGAGAGAGAGAGATGAAGAAAGCGAGAGCGTAAGAGAGAGATGAAGAGAGAGAGAGAGAGAGAGAGAGAGAGAGAGAGAGAGAGAGAGAGAGAGAGAGAGAGAGATAGAGAGAGAGAGAGAGAGAGAGAGAGAGAGAGAGAGATGAAGAGTGAGAGAGATGAAGAAGAGAAAGAGAGATGAAGAAAGCGATAGCGTAAGAGAGAGATGAAGAGAGAGAGAGAGAGAGATAGATGGAGAAAGAGAGAGAGAGAGAGAGAGAGAGAGAGAGAGAGAGAGATGAAGAAAACGAGAGAGAGAGAGGAAGAAGAGAGAGAGATGAAGAGAGAGAGAGATAGAGAGATTAAGCAAAAGATGGAGAGAGAGAGAGAGAAGGAGAGAATAGAGAGAAATGCATAATGCATAATAAAACAAAAGGTGTCATGGGAAACATCACTGATATTAAAACCAGAAGCAGACAGATCTATATGAAAAATGCAGATTTGAAAATGTAAAGAAGCGCGTTGCCCCCGGAGATGGGGGGGGAGTGATTCTAAGATAGGGTGACACCAAGAGAGAGACATTTATATAGAGCTTTGATGTATTTTAGAAGGCAATTTACGTGACTGACATACACCATGCACCAAAAGAACGCTGCTGAAGGGAAGTGTTTTAAATAACATAGAGTTTCTCCAGGTTTTGTTTCAGGTCAATTTGCACATCTCAACATTATCAATTATTTATCGTTATCTTACTCAGCTGGGTTTAATATGTGAACAAATATGACCCATTATTTAAATGAATATTATTATTGTCACGTTCTGACCTTAGTTCCTTTTTTATGTCTCTATTTTGGTTTGGTCAGGGCGTGAGTTGGGGTGGGCATTCTATGTTTTGTTCTATGTTTTGAATTTCTGTGTTTGGCCTGGTATGGTTCCCAATCAGAGGCAGCTGTCAATCGTTGTCTTTGATTGAGAACCATACTTAGGTAGCCTGTTCCCACCTGTGTTTGTGGGTAGTTGTTTCCTGTTTTGTGTTGTGGCACCTGATAGGACTGTTTCGTTTTTTCGTTGTTTCACCTTTGTTATTTTGTATTTCAGTGTTCAGTTTAATACATTTAACATGGACACGTATCACGCTGCATTTTGGTCCGATCTTTCATATTCCTCATCAGACGAGGACGAGATTCGGTACAATTATGATTTAAATAACCAAATGTACTGCCTCAGTACCACACACAGAAAGACACATCAATGTAATGTGCAAAGCAAGCCCACCAATAACACCAGAGTGTTTAGCTATGCCTATATGAGTTAAGGTTAATATTAAGTCCCAATTAGAAGTGTCCTTCAAAGTAGATCTCTCCACAGCTGCTTTTAGTCCATCCCTCCATCCCTCCAGCCCCTCTCCTTTCTGTTCCTATGCCAGCTGTTTAATCAACTCTTCAGCTTGTGGTCAGACTCTGTTTTCCCCTGCTTCTCACAAGCCACCAACAGACTCAAATATGAGAGAAATGAAGAGGGCAGAAACTGAGGGAGAAAGGGGAGAAGGGTCATTAAATATGTTATAATACACTTCGTAGTGAGGAGAATTAGCAACTGGTTTATGAGGGGATTAAAAATTACATTAAAGTTTTGCAAAAAGACTAGGTTTGAATGAATCAACATCAGACACACTCCCATTGAGCTGGGTTCATAATTTAGGATACCATTTCCACACATTCTTCGTTGGGCAGAATTCAAAGAGTTTAAACTGAGTGGTGTTGTGTACACAGGGGACATAAATGAGTAGAATCAGACTGTCTATCTGTCTGTCATTCCTCTTCTAACTGTCATTCTCCCTCTACTCTGTCTCTTCCTACAGCCCATTCAGGCTGCTGTGTATGGTCCAGTGTCCTCTTCCGTAGCTAGAGGCATGGGACTAACCTGGTCCAGTGTCCTCTTCCATAGCTAGAGGCATGGGACTAACCTGGTCCAGTGTCCTCTTCCGTAGCTAGAGGCATGGGACTAACCTGGTCCAGTGTCCTCGTAGCTAGAGGCATGGGACTAACCTGGTCCAGTGTCCTTTTCCGTAGCTAGAGGCATGGGACTAACCTGGTCCAGTGTCCTCTTCCATAGCTAGAGGCATGGGACTAACCTGGTCCAGTGTCCTCTTCCATAGCTAGAGGCATGGGACTAACCTGGTCCAGTGTCCTCTTCCATAGCTAGAGGCATGGGACTAACCTGGTCCAGTTCAAACATCACCCTACTCTTCTGACCTGAACACACACACACACACACACACACACACACACACACACACACACACACACACACACACACACACACACACACACACACACACACACACACACACACACACACACACACACACACACACACACACACACACACACACACACACACACACACACACACCACACTACGCTCAGGTGCCCAATCTGGTACAGCCCATTATTCTATGTAATGGGGTATTTTCACTCAAGGCCGTTGTTTTCGTAGGTCTTGGGTTTCAAGTCCAAGTCCAGTTATAATGTGCCATCATGGACCAGTGAAATAATGGTGATTCCGGATTACACTGGAACAATATTAAGAGACTCTAAAGAGATATGACTCTAGACGGACACAAATTTTCTTAGTTTTCCAATATTGTGAGTTAGATAGATACTCTGCCAAAGACAGTTTAGAAATGAATGTGAATCTTTCCTTGTACTGTACGTCACATACTTTATATCAGAACAATATTTAACAGTAGGTCAGCATGATTTATTAAACAAGTTCCACCACTCTGAAAGGTGAATTTGTCTGCAAATAATTTCAAGCGTCTAAATATTCGTTTGCCTTCTTTACTGAATCTAAATACAAAATATTTAGGACTTTATTTTCTGCATATGTAAATTTGTAAAAGAAAATCCATGGCAGGAAATCTACCCCAAATCCTTAGAAAATCCAATGATATTTGCATAGAGCTTAAAACATGCAAAGTCCATGGCTGTGGTCATAATGGCACACTATTTCTTACATAGGAAAATGTGCCGTTTTAAAATCTATGTAGTTCTGTCCTTGAGCTGTTCTCATCTATTAATGTTCTGTATTATGTCATTCATAATACATGTTCTGTGTGGAGCCCAGGAAGAGTAGCTGCTGCTTTTACAACAGCTAATGGGGATCCTAATAAAATACATGAAAATTACATAGTTGATCTCTGTTGACCAGGCCCTTGTCAATAGTGAACTACGTAAGGAAGAGGGTTCCGTTTGGGATACAGTCCTTCAGCGTGAATTCATCTGGTTTTGGTTCAGCAGTAAAAGGGATCGTGACAGAGAGTGACAGGTTTCATTCCGACAGCTACAACCTGAAGGCGGTCTAGTCCGTTCCTCCAAGTTCCTTTAAGTTAGTGAGGTAATTCAACAAATGAGACAGTCATTTATCAGAATTGTCCGTTTTCCTATGGTCCAGTAGCCTTCTTCATTCTTCTGACTAGTCAGTTTGACCTGTACTGCCTGTGTAACAAATGTCACATGTTAGCATACTGTATCTCATACTGTATCTCATACTGTATCTCGTACTGTATCTCATACTGTATCATTAGCGTACTGTATCGTTAGCGTACTGTATCATTAGCGTACTGTATCATTAGCGTACTGTATCTCATACTGTATCTCATACGGTATCTCATACTGTATCTCGTACTATATCTCATACTGTATCTCGTACTGTATCTCGTACTGTATCTCGTACTGTATATCATACTGTATATCATACTGTATCTCGTACTGTATATCATACTGTATCTCATACTGTATCATTAGCGTACTGTATCATTAGCGTACTGTATCTCATACTGTATCTCGTACTGTATATCATACTGTATCTCGTACTGTATATCATACTGTATCTCATACTGTATCATTAGCGTACTGTATCATTAGCGTACTGTATCTCATACTGTATCTCGTACTGTATCTCATACTGTATCTCGTACTGTATCTCATACTGTATCTCGTACTGTATATCATACTGTATCTCATACTGTATCTTGTACTGTATATCATACTGTATCTCACACTGTATCATTAGCGTACTGTATCATTAGCGTACTGTATCTCGTACTGTATCTCATACTGTATCTCATACTGTATCTCGTACGGTATCTCGTACTGTATATCATACTGTATCTCATACTGTATCTCATACTGTATCTCGTACTGTATCACATACATTGGAATGATGTGGAGAGTGTGAAGAACATATATATTATCCTACGACATGGATAATATACAGCTGGCTGGATTTTGCGTGCATCGGCAGGACAGAACAGCTACGTATGGGAAGACGAGGGCTGGGGGTGTGTGTCTATTTGTCAATAACAGCTGGTGCGCGATGACTAATATTAAAGAAGTCTTGAGGTATTGCTCGCCTGAGGTAGAGTACCTTATGATAAGCAATCGACCACACTGTCTACCAAGAGAGTTTTCATCTGTATTTTTCGTAGCCATCTATTTACCACCAAAAACCATAATTCTATCCTCCCAATTTACAAGCAAAAACTAAAGCAGGAAGAACCAGTGACTCGCTCAATACGGAAGTGGTCAGATGACGTGGATGCTAGGTTACAAGACTGTTTTGCTAGCACAGGATGGAATATGTTCTGGGATTCATCCTATGGAATTGAGGAGTTTGCCACCTCAGTCATCGGCTTCATCAGTAAGTGCATCGACGACGTTGCCCCTCAGTGGCCGTATGTACATATCCCATCCAGAAGCCATGGATTACAGGCAACATTCGCACCGAGCTAAAGGCTAGAGCTGCCGCTTTCAAGGAGTGGGATACTAATCAGGACGCTTATAAGATATCCCACTATTCCCTCAGATGAACAATTAAACAGGGAACGTGTCAATACAGGACTAAGATTGAATCCTACTACACCGGCTCTGATGCTCGTCGGATGTTGCTGGGCTTGCAAACTATTACGGACTACAAAGGGAAACGCAGCCCCGAACTGCCCAGACGAGCTAGATGCCTTTTATGCTCGCTTCGAGGCAAGCAACACTTAAGCATGCATGAGAGCACCAGCTGTTCCGGATGACTGTGTGATCACACTCTCCATAGCCAATGTGAGCAAAACCTTTAAACTGGTCAACATTCACAAGGCCGCAGGGCCAGACAGATTACCAGGACGTGTACGCTGAGATTGCCCAGATCAACTGGCAAGTGTCTTCACTGACATTTTCAACCTCTCACTGACTGAGTCTGTAATACCTACATGTTTCAAGCAGACCGCCATAGTCCCTGTGCCAAAGAAAGTGAAGGTAACCTGCCTAAATGACTACCTCCCCGTAGCACTCACTTCAGTTTTAATAAAAAAAATTGAAAGGCTGGTCATGGCTCACATCAACACCATCATCCCGGAAACCATCGACCCACTCCAATTCGCATACCGCCCCAACAGATTCACAGATAACGCAATCTCAATCGCACTACACACTGCCCTTTCCCACCTGGACAAAAGGAACACCTAAGTGAGAATACTGTTCATTGACTACAACTCAGCATTCAACACCATAGTGCCCACAAATCTCATCACTAAGCTAAGGACCCTGGGACTAAACACCTCCCTCTGCAACTGGACCCTGGACTACCTGACGGGCTGCCCCCAGGTGGTAAGGGTAGGCAACAACCCATATGCCATGCTGATCCTCGGGGGCCCCTCAGGGGTGCATGCTTGTTCCCCTCCTGTACTCCCTGTTCACCCACGAAGAGTGCACGACAACACCTTTTCCCCCTCAGGAAATAATTCAGCATGGGTCCCCAGATCGTCAAAAAGTTCTACATCTGCACCATCAAGAGCATCCTGACCGGTTGCATCACCGCCTGGTATGGAAACTGCTTGGCATTCAACCATAATGCGCTACAGAGGGTAGTGCGTACGGCCCAGTACATCACTGGGGCCAAGCTTCCTGCCATCCAGGAAGCTGTCAGAGGAAGGCCCAAAATGTTGTCAAAAACTCTAGTCACCCAAGTCATATACTGTTCTCTCTGGTACCACACGGCAAGCAGTAACCGAGCGCCAAGTCCAGGTCCAAAAGGCTTCTTAGCTGCTTCTACCCCCAAGCCATAAGACTGCTGAACAGCTAATCAAATGGCCACCCAGACTATTTACATTGAGTAAGACATAGAAGATGGACTCCATTGTAAGATAGGTAAGAAAAGAAGCTGAGAGAGAGAGAGCATGCTTACCGTAGAGGTTCCAAGGTCATGCTCACTGTCAGTGGTGTGCTCACATTAGGAACGCAGCAGTTAATCTATGCAGGCGAATTAATGGTGTATGAAAAGATGCTGTGTCGGCATACGGAACTCTTCGACATGTACTGTATACAGTATAGGGTAATAGTGTTGTGTTTAGGGTTTTGTTCTCTATGAGCTATTTCTGTGCTGTTGGGTCACTGCCGAGGATCACAGCCATGCAGTACAGATCTGCATATATCTTGTGTCTGTAAATTGGTTGGTTGGTGTCTCCTTTTTTCATAAGATGTATTTTGTGTGTATTGCCTTTGCATGTTCATATACATACTGTACTTTACTGGACATTGCTGTAACTGGAAGGTCAATGATTGTTTATACAAAGAGCAATGATGATCGTCAAGACAATTACAATATTTGCCATAAACATTAGAGCAACAGTCCTTCACATAATATACTGTCCCCCCGTTAAACCGTACTGTAATAAAAAAAAATCTAGGATTTACCGACATGAATAAGACTACAGTTTACTATAAAATAGTACATTATTTAATATATAATTCTGTTGTAAACTGTGGTTTCCTATAGAATACTATACTACACACCAATGTTCCTTCTAAGCTGCAAGCTTAGCAACCTCCTCCAGGAATTCCATGCAGAAGACATGCCAAGCCGTGCAAACACCACAAGAGATTGAACTTCTCCCCATTAGTTTGCGCTATATAGATCAACGTTTTTTTTTTCTGTGCTCGAATCAACATTATATCAGCCCCTTTTCAATGCAGCAAACCAAAACAAATCTAACTTCGCAAGATTGAGTCTGTGATTTTGCTGTAGGCAGAGCCAGAGCGTAACAGAGTAGAATTGTAATGGCTGCAGTAGGCCAGGACCGGTATTGAAATCACCCCGGGTTGTGAATGTGCTTTGCAGATCAGTTCAAATCAGAGCTAAGAGCTGTATGTGTGCACATTTGTTGCAATTCTTTGCTAGTTAGGTAGTTACTAGTCCAGTTGTAAACAAGAAATGCGGAGTTACTGCTTCCTACAAGAGCACAAAACATGTAGACTACATTTCTTTGAAAAGCCAGTCAGATAAAAAAGCTCATGACTATATTAAAGAGGCTGTGTTGTATTTCGAGATAGGCTTGAATATGCAAATAAGCCAATAGACAGAGGGATAGCCTACATTGTCTCATTCCTCTATGGTAATAATTACTTTTATGCAATAACAAGTGGTTTCTTGCATCATACAACACATCACACTGTAGGCCTGTATTGAACACCACATAAAGTAGGGTGATCAGACATCCCCGTTTTGGGTGGCCTGTCCCCGGTTGAAGCTGTCCCCGGAAATGTCCCCGTTTTTAACAGTGCATTAAAAACAGACTGCAAAGTGAAATAGTATTTTACGTGGCAAGAAAGACTGGGCAGCAGAGCCCACTGGACGTCTCAAACGCGTTGAGCTTGTTTTGTCCAGCAGAGGGGTCTGCTCGATATAGCAGCTTCACTCACTCTTCTTCTTTTACTAACTATTTGCTCGCGCTAGTTTTAGAGAAAACTGCTTCGGAAAACTCAGCCAAAAGTTAGCAAGTGTCAAGTGAGTCCACAATATCACCACAAACATATTTTCAAGCCAAGTAAGTTACAATCGTTTGAGATACTAGCTAGTGATGTTATAATGTCACAATTTATTATATAGATAGATGTTCTGCTCTATAAGGTTTTAAATAGGTTATGCTAGCTAACATTAGCTATGTCGACTAAGTTATCTAGCTAGGTTAGCTAGCTACTGTCATGGTAGCTAGGTTAAAAAACGTTCACATGTAACTATGCAGTGGCCGGGCTATTTTGAAAATATGATTGTATTAAATGAATGCACAATTAATTATGAGAATATTTATTTTTAGATGACAATTTTAATGGTTTGGCATTATAATAAGTAGTGTGAAAATATATTTTGACATGTTCATGGATAACATTAGCATAATGTTAGGAGAGGAGGAAGACTGTATAGGAAGGACAGTGAGAGAGGAGGAAAGATAAAGATATGATTATAGAGCCTGCCAATTTATTATTCCAAACAATGTTTTTGAAATAGAATACAAAAATGAGGCAAGCAATGGGAATCTGTTAACCAAAGTATTTTATCTAATAGTGTACTATTTATTATTAAAGATTGGAGAGGAAGGAGAAGGAAAAATTGAAGGGAGTAAAAAGAGTGAAGCAAGGAGAGTGTAGAAGAGTGAGATGGAAAGGTGAAGAGAAGGAAAGGAAGAAAGAGCAGGAAGACGAGTGAAGAAAAGAGGAGAAGAAAGATTGGAGCAGAAGAAAAAGTTAAGAGAGTAAGAAGAGCAGACAGAGGAGGTACAATGGCTCTTTCCAAGAAACGGAATGAATGATATACGTACTGTTCCTATGCTTATTGTGAAGACTAACTTCAACCTCCCCTGCCAGGAGTTCATGGAGAAGCTGGCCAAAGACAGAGCAATCCTTAAGAAGATACATTCTTCTGTGAAATATACAGATTAGGTTGGTATAAGTATATTATGTAGTTACCAATCACATCATCGTCTTATTTCTTTATTATGTTAAGTATTTCACATATACTATTGTCTGTTTTTTCAATTTTGCTCATGTTCTCTTCTGCTCGTATTCTACCCAGACTACCAGGACCACTGAATGGCTGTTCAGATTGGACAGTTCTGTCTTGTCTGTAGTGTTTCTGTAATATAGTTGTGTTCTCTATCACAGTGTGTCTGTTAGACTAAATACATGAAACCGGAATTGTCACCCTTTTTTATTTCATAGATAATAACATTGGATATTTTAATGATACCTACCTACCTACCTACCTACCTACCCACCTACCTACCTACCTACCTACCTACCTACCTACCTACCTACCTACCTACCTACCTACCTACCTACCTACCCACCTACCTACCCACCTACCTACCTACCTACCTACCTACCTACCTACCTACCTACCTACCTACCTACCTACCTACCTACCTACCTACTGATCTATCATTTTTCACTTGGTGGTAGGTCAGGGAACTATGGTGGTAGGATCAGGGAACTATGGTGCTATGGTGGTAGGATCAGGGAACTATCGTGGTAGGATCAGGGAACTATCGTGGTAGGATCAGGGAACTATCGTGGTAGGATCAGGGAACTATCGTGGTAGGATCAGGGAACTATCGTGGTAGGATCAGGGAATTATGGTGGTAGGACCAGGGAACTATGGTGCTATGGTGGTAGGATCAGGGAACTATGGTGCATTGGTGGTAGGATCAGGGAATTATGGTGGTAGGACCAGGGAACTATGGTGCTATGGTGGTAGGATCAGGGAACTATGGTGGTAGGATCAGGGAACTATCGTGGTAGGATCAGGGATTTATCGTGGTAGGATCAGGGAACTATGTCTGTATTAGTTGTGTATGTGCTAGTATTAACAGATAATAAATATCCTTGTTGTGATTAACAACGTGTACATTAGACAGAGGAACAGAAGAAGATGGATACGTCCCAAGTGGAACCCTATTCACTATAAAGTTAACTACTTTTGACCAGAGCCCTATGGGAACTCCATGGGAGTCCTACGGGAGCCCTATGGGAGCCCTATGGGAGCCCTATGTAAGTTCTATGGAAGCCCTATGGGAACTCTATGGGAGTCCTATGGGAGCCCTATGGGAACTCTATGGGAGTCCTATGGGAGCCCTATGGGAACTCTATGGGAGTCCTATGGGAGCCCTATGGGAACTCTATGGGAGCCCTATGGGAGCCCTATGGAAGTTCTATGGCAGCCCTATGGGAGCTCTATGGGAACTCTATGGAAGCCCTATGGGAGCCCTATGGCATCTCTATGGGAGCTCTATGGGAGCTCTATGGAAGCCCTATGGGAGCCATATGGGAGCTCTATGGGAACCCTATACGAGCCCTATGGGAGCCATATGAGAGCCCTATGGGAGCTCTATTGGAGCTCTATGGAAGCCCTATGGGAGCTCTATGGGAGCCCTATACGAGCCCTATACGAGCCCTATGGGAGCCCTATGAGAGCTCTATTGAAGCCCTATGAGAGCCCTATGGAAGCCCTATGAGAGCCCTATGGGAGCCCTATGAGAGCCCTATGGGAGCCCTATGAGAGCCCTATGGGAGCCCTATGAGAGCCCTATGGGAGCCATATGAGAGCCCTATGGGAGCTCTATTGGAGCTCTATTGAAGCCCTATGGGAGCTCTATGGGAGCTCTATGGGAGCCCTATACGAGCCCTATACGAGCCCTATGGGAGCCCTGTGAGAGCTCTATTGAAGCCCTATGAGAGCCCTATGGAAGCCCTATGAGAGCCCTATGGGAGCTCTATGGGAGCCCTATGGGAGCTCTATGGGAGCCCTATGGGAGCCCTATGAGAGCTCTATTGAAGCCCTATGAGAGCCCTATGGAAGCCCTATGAGAGCCCTATGGGAGCCCTATGAGAGCCCTATGGGAGCCCTATGAGAGCCCTATGGGAGCCATATGAGAGCCCTATGGGAGCTCTATTGGAGCTCTATTGAAGCCCTATGGGAGCTCTATGGGAGCTCTATGGGAGCCCTATACGAGCCCTATACG
>NC_092093.1:11424445-11441945 GCF_045679555.1 Salvelinus alpinus | reverse complement strand
TCCATGCAAGATCTCACCTCGTGGGGCATCAATGATCATGAGGAATGTGAGGGATCAGCCCAGAACTACACGGCAGGACCTGGTCAATGACCTGAAGAGAGCTGGGACCACAGTCTCAAAGAAAACCATTAGTAACACACTACGCCGTCATGGATTAAAATCCTGCAGCGCACGCAAGGTCCCCCTGCTCAAGCCAGCGCATGTCCAGGCCCGTCTGAAGTTTGCCAATGACCATCTGGATGATCCAGAGGAGGAATGGGAGAAGGTCATGTGGTCTGATGAGACAAAAATAGAGCTTTTTGCTCTAAACTCCACTCGCCGTGTTTGGAGGAATAGAAGGATGAGTACAACCCCAAGAACACCATCCCAACCGTGAAGCATGGAGGTGGAAACATCATTCTTTGGGGATGCTTTTCTGCAAAGGGGACAGGACGACTGCACCGTATTGAGGGGAGGATGGATGGGGCCATGTATCGCGAGATCTTGACCAACAACCTCCTTCCCTCAGTAAGAGCATTGAAGATGGGTCGTGGCTGGGTCTTCCAGCATGACAACGACCCGAAACACACAGCCAGGGCAACTAAGGAGTGGCTCCGTAAGAAGCATCTCAAGGTCCTGGAGTGGCCTAGCCAGTCTCCAGACCTGAACCCAATAGAAAATCTTTGGAGGGAGCCGAAAGTCCGTATTGCCCAGCGACAGCCCCGAAACCTGAAGGATCTGGAGAAGGTCTGTATGGAGGAGTGGGCCAAAATCCCTGCTGCAGTGTGTGCAAATCTGGTCAAGAACTACAGGAAACGTATGATCTCTGTAATTGCAAACTAAGGTTTCTGTACCAAATATTCAGTTCTGCTTTTCTGATGTATCAAATACTTATGTCATGCAATAAAATGCAAATTAATTACTTAAAAATCATACAATGTGATTTTCTGGATTTTTGTTTTAGATTCCGTCTCTCACAGTTGAAGTGTACCTATGATAAAAATTACAGACCTCTACATGCTTTGTAAGTAGGTAAACCTGCAAAATTGTCAGTGTATCAAATACTTGTTCTCCCCACTGTATGGACAAATTCATATTTTTTTGTCAAAGTGAAAGTCAAACCTGTATGCCTAGTTTGTGGGGATGCACTTGCAGTAATGAAAAAAGGTAAATTTGGAACGTCATTACAGCTCGAGACATGCTAAACTGAATGAGTTGCGAGGACAACTTCGTGTGCATAAAGTCATTGCTCTTCCGCGGGGTTTGGGTGCCCAACAAGCCGCCTTTAGGAAACCTCGTTTGGATGGCGAAAATGTTATGCAGGTAAGTTTTGTGGTGAGCGAGCTTATCGCAAAGAAACTGAAGGCTCATTCAGAGGGAGAATTTGTAAAAGAGTGTCTCCTTGCCACTAGCACCAGACAAAGTTAAATTGTTCCAAAGTGTCCGTTTGTCTGGAAGAATCAGCACGGAGCGGATAACTGACATGGCACAAGAAATTGAAAAAACATTGAAGGACTCCGCAACAAACTTCGAGTTTTTCTCTTTGGCATGTGATGAAGCGACTGACATAACAAATATCGCCCAATTTGCAATTTTTGTGCGTGGTATTACCGCTGAGTTTGACACAAGGGAGGAATTGCTGTTTTTGGAGGTGAGGATTTGTTTGAGAGACTTATCTCGGCTATTAGTAAATTTGAGCTACGGTTTGAAAAATGAAGTGGCCTTACTACAGATGGAGTGCCAGCCATGGTTGGCTCGAAAAAGGGGTTAACCTCATTAGTGAAAAGAGAAATGAGTTGTCTCAGTCTTGATCCAAGTGATTTAATTGTATGCAACTGCATCATACATCAAGAAAGTCTGTGTGCACAGTCCCTGAAGCCGAACAACGCCATGGCAACTGTAGTGTCGACCATCAATTTGATCAAAAGCAAAGTGCTGAACAACCGACAGTTTAAGGAGCTATTGAGTGATCTTGAATCGGAGTATGGTGATCTGGTTAACCACTGTGAAGTGCGATGGTTGAGCCGTGGAAACATGGTCGCGCGGTTTTTACGAATTGAAGGATGACGTAAAACAATTTGTGGAGATGAAGGGGAAACCTGTCTCGAAACTGAGAGATGACAAATGGATGTGTGATTTGGCCTTCATGGTTGACATAACCAAGTATCTGTCTGACTTGAACGTCAAGCTCCAAGGGCCGAACCAGCTTCTCAGCGATCTGCTGTCAAACGTGAAATAGTTCGAAGTAAAATTAAAGCCGTGGCAAGTCCAACTAGAAAGAGGTAACACATTGCATTTTCCAACTCTGCAAGGACAAGAGCCTGAGATGACGGGGGAATATGACGGTGAGTGTGGAAAGCTCACCAAGGCATTTTGTGAACGGTTTAAGGATGTGAAAAGTAAACAACCGGAGTTGAACATATTTGCAACCCCGTTTTACGTGGAACCAGCGGATGTGCCCGGATGGCCGACAACACAAAGTCATTGAGCTGCAAAACAACTCCTTGAGTTCCACAAAATGTACTTTAGCGCTGAGCATTTTCCTGTTCTGAGGAGACATGGACTTAAATTTGCATCTGTGTTCGGGACGGTATAGTGCTGTGAGCAGTTCTTTCCAAACCGACTCTTGCAAAGACTTGATTCTGCTCAAGAGTGACTGACACGAACCTGGAAAACCAGCTGCGAGTAGCGTCATCTTCACTGCCAGCTGACATCAAACGTCAAAGATAATTAGTTTCAGCCATCGCATTAGAGGTGAGTTTGAACAAGTAATCACAACAACAACATTATATACATTATACATAATATGTATTTAAATCGGACTAGCACTTTTCTAAATTCTCAAGGACACAAGAAACATCATAAAAGTCATATTTAAACTATTAAACCAATGTCAGTGATTAAAGTCACATTAAAACATGAATAAAGCAGAAAATAGCTCATTTTAATAATATGGCCCCCAAATTAATTTATAAATATTCAAATGGCCCTTGATGGCAAAAAGGTTCCCCACCCCTGGTGTGGAGGAAAGAGGAAATCTGAGGAGAAGTTAGAGCAGCAGTGGTGTAAAGTACTTAAGTAAAAATACTTTGAAGTACTACCTAAGTCGTTTTTTTTTGGTATCTGTACTTTATTTTACTATTTATATATTACAAATATTATATATTTTTGCCATTTACTTCACTACATTCCTAAAGAAAATAATGTATTTTTTTACTCCATACATTTTTTTCTGACAACCAAAAGTACTCGTTACCTTTTGACAGGAAAATTATCCAATTCACACACGTATCAACAGAACATCCCTGGTCATCCCAACTGCCTCTGATCTGGCGGACTCACTAAACCACACATGTTTCGTTTGTAAATGATGTCTGAGTGTTGGAGCGTGCCCCTGGCTATCCGTCAATAAAAATAAATATTGAAACTGTGCCGTCTGTTTTGTTTAATATACAGAATTGTAAATGGTTTATACTTTTATCTTTGATACTTAAGTACATTTTAGCAGCTCCATTTACATTTTGATACTTAAGTATATTTAAAACCAAATGCTTTTACTCAAGTAGTATTTTACTGGATGACTTTCACTTTTACTTGAGTCATTTTCTATTAAGGTATCTTTACTTTTACTCAAGTATGAGAATTTAGTACTTTTTCCACCCCTGGACAGCTGTCTGTCATGTAATGAGACCCAGAGAATAAGATCTCTGATTAGGCTACTACCCCTGTCCCATACTACCCTTACTACCTCCGCCCCTCCTACCCCCGTCCATCCCACCCTCACAACCCCTGTCCCATACTACCCCCGTCCATCCCACCCTCACTACCCCTATCTCCCCTACCCTTACCACCTCCGTCCCTCCTACCCCCGTCCATCCCACCCTCACTACCCCTATCTCCCCTACCCTTACCACCTCCGTCCCTCCTACCCCCGTCCATCCTACCCTCACTACCTCTGTCCCATACTACCGCCGTCCATCCTACCCTCACTACCCCTATCCCTCCTACCCTTACCACCTCCGTCCCTCCTACCCCGTCCATCCCACCCTCACTACCTCTGTCCCACCTAGCTTCACTAACCATGTCCCTCCTATCCTCAATACCCCCGTCCCAACTACCCTCACTACCCCCATTCCCCTACCCCTGACCCCATCTTTGCCACAGCTCAATGAAGAGGCATTACTGGCGATTAGATGAAATCGTCACCACGACACACACATGCTCTCTCTCACACACACACACACACACACACACACACACACACACACACACACACACACACACACACACACACACACACACACACACACACACACACACACACACACACACACACACACACACACACACACACACACACACACACACACACACACACAGAGAGAGAGATCTAATTAGAGCTCAGAAATTCATGAGGCCTCTCATTAATATTGAATATCTGTGACTTCAAAATAAGCACCTGCAGATGCAGATGGAAAGTGAGAGTAAAGAAGAAGGAGGGAGGGAGGCGGGGAGAGGGAGAGGGGGAGAGAGGGCACCACATCACCAAAGTTAAGTGAAGTAAAGGCGGGTGTAGAAGGAAGAAGGGAGAGAAGAGGGGGGATGTGAGTGGAAGGTAGCAGGAACTACATGAAAGGAGGGGAGTTGGAGAGAGCGAGAGAGGTACCTGAGGAGAAGGAGAAGAGGTATACTGCTGAGGAATACTCCTGGGAGAATATGCTTAGTCTATAATGAGGTGGGTGGGGCACAGTGTTGGCACGGCGATGCACCAAGGAATGGAGATGATAATAATAATAACCTGCTCTTTCTTAATAATGCCAGGACTGAAAGGGAACAATTCCTGTTTTCAAGTCGTCTATCACTCATTTAGTTTAGTGATGTGAACTGTACAATCCCCAGAACTGTGATTTGCCTGTGAGATTATTCTGGGTAGTTCGTAATGTTTTCTATCATCACCTAAATATCAGGTAGTCCCTTAGATGTCTGAGGGTTACAGGAATTTCCAGAGGGGAAACGAAAGATACACTACATTGACTATAAGGCATCTAACTCTCTGTGTGATCAAGACAGCCAGACGGCCATTCCTTAGTGGTGAGGGAAAAACAGACACACAAAAAAACAAACAAACAACAGTCCTGGTACTGCCATCTGAGATGACTTGGCCTTAATCTCAGTGTGTCAGAGCATTGCTGTGGTGATCCAGCGGAACGGGCCTTCACGCCAGCCTTCAGGCCCAGGAGAGAGCTCTGGCTTGTGGCCTGGCCTAGTAGGCGAGCCCCTGGTCAGTTTCGAGGCCTATAGGCCTTACACTACTGATTTATGAGGAGACTAATCACTCCCCATCCTCTCACCTGGATGCACTGCTAGAGGCTGTCGTCCTGGCTCAAGTGCCTGGATAAGGTGGCTACAGTTGGGCCTGACCTGCGGGCTCCCTCCCTGGGAGAAGAGTCTCTGGGAGGTCCAAGGGAGTGAAGCAGAGGGCTTGGCAGGGCGTGAAGCTGTCTATATCTCTCTCTGTCTCTCTCCGTCTCTGCTGGGAGATTTATAGTCTTCTGTAAAAGGATCTCACTCTGTCTCATGTGTCAAGTTAAGCTGTCTGGTAATTAAAACTCTCAGCGAATTTCTTTTGAAGTTCCTACAATGGCCTCTTAGACAAACCTTAGGCACACATACAATACACATAAGGGTTGGATTCACACACACACGCAGGCAAACGCACATACGCTGACACACTATACACACAAGGATACACACACACACTCTTGCTCACACACACACGGTTTCACACACATAGGCCTACTGTATACGTAAACACATACATACCACTGTAGCCACAAGCATTTTCCCATTCTCTCTCTGTTGGTCTCTCTCTCTCTCTCTGACACACACACACACACACACACACACACACACACACACACACACTGGGGACAATTTCTCACATTAAACGTGAACAGATGCTGTCTTGATTAAATTTGACCGCACAAACACAAATGGAGAACAGCGAATGGGTCTGTGTTTCGCTGAGGCTTCCCTGAACATATGCTGCCCCGGTCGATTGGAGCCTGCAGTAAAGTAGAGACGAAATGATATCGCCTGCTGTTGTTGTCATGCAGAGAATTCACAGTGGAAAATACCCACACAGCTCTGGACTGCAGAGGCCACCAACCCCTACAAACCCCTACACAACCCCTACACAACCCCTACCAACCCCTACACAACCCTGACCAACCCCTACCAACCCCCGACCAACCCCGAACGACCCCCGACCAACCCCAACTAACCCAAACCAACCCCTACCAACCCCCACCAACCCCTACCAAACCCCTACACAACCCCTACACAACCCCTACCAACCCCTACACAACCCCTACCAACCCCGACCAACCCCTACCAACCCCTACACAACCCCTACCAAACCCTACCAACCCCCACACAACCCCTACCAACCCCTACACAACCCCTACCAAACCCTACCAACCCCCACACAACCCCTACCAACCCCTACCAACCCCCACACAACCCCGACCAACCCCTACACAACCCCCACCAACCCCGACTAACCCCTACACAACCCCTACCAACCACGACTAACCCCTACACAACCCCTACCAACCCCTAACAACCCTGACTAACCCCCACACAACCCCCACCAACCCAACCAACCACCACCAACTCCGACCAACTCCCACCAACTCCCACCAACCCCGACCAACCCCTACCAACCCCCACCAACCCCAACCAACCCCTACACAGCTAGCTTTGCCAAGGGTTAACAAGACTTGTACAGAGGGAGGGAGAGACGTTGATTCACTGCACAGGGCACCGACACCGATCCAGCTAGTTCTGCCAAGATGGCTCCGATTGCGCGGTGGGGCTTAAAAACTTCTTGTCAATAGGGGGGGCGCTGTTTTCACTTTGGAAAAAATCATGCCCAAATTAAACTGCCTCGTACTCTATTCTAGATCATACAATATGCATATTATTATTACTATTGGATAGAAAACATTGTGAAGTTTCTAAAACTGTTTGAATTATATCTGTGAGTAAAACAGAACTCATTTGGCAGCAAACTTCCATACAGGAAGTGAAAAATCTGAAAACGAGGCTCTGTTTCAGGGCCTGCCTATTCAACTGGCTTTTATTTATCGATATGCATGCACTTCATACGCCTTCCACTAGATGTCAACAGGCAGTGGAAGGTGGAATGGGGTGTCTAGCTTGATCTGAGGTCGAATAAGAGCTTTTGGAGCTCGACATTGTCTTCTGAAAAGCGTTCGGTATACACGGCGAATATCTCCGGCTCTGATTTTATTTGATACATATGATAATAACATCATAAAGTAGGTTTTTTCAACCGGGTTTTATCAGTTTATTCAACGTTTATTGGGACTTTTGGAGTTTTCCGTTCTTTGCGCCAAGAGAGGATGGGAATGTTAGCAACCTTGGCTAGCATTGTGGCGCGAATTCGACAGAAGAAATGGACATTCTAAAACCAAACAACGATTTATTCTGGACCAAGGACTCCTTGTACAACATTCTGATGGAAGCTCAGAAAAAGTAAGAAAACATTTATGATGTTATTTCGTATTTCTGTGTAAAATGTTGACTCCTATTCTCCGCCGTGTTGGTGAGTGCTGTCTCACAATAACGCAAGCTGTATGTTATGGTAAAGTTATTTTTAAAAATCTAACACAGCGGTTGCATTAAGAACCAGTGTATCTTTCATTTGCCATACAACAAGTATTTTTATGTAAAGTTTATGATGAGTTCTTTGGTCAGATTAGGTGAGTGTCCAAAATATCTCCGGACATTCTGGGAAAAAGCTTTTTGCGAAAGCTACCTTTGCGGTGAATAAATGCGTTTGTGTGTTTGGTTATTGTGGTAAGCTAATATAATTCTATATTGTGTTTTCGCTGTAAAACACTTAAAAAATCGGAAATATTGGCTGGATTCACAAGATGTTTATCTTTCATTTGCTGTACACCATGTATTTTTCAAAAATGTTTTATGATGAGTATTTATGTATTTCACATTGCTCTCTGTAATTATTCTGGCTGCTTTGGTGCTATTTTTGATGGTGGCTGCAATGTAAAACTATGATTTATACCTCAAATATGCACATTTTCGAACAAAACATAAATGTATTGTATAACATGTTATAAGACTGTCATCTGATGAAGTTGTTTCTTGGTTAGTGACTAATTATATCTCTATTTTGTCGGTTTTGTGAAAGCTACCTATGCGGTGGAAACATGGTGAAAATATGCGGTTGTGTATTTGGCTATTGTGGTTAGCTAATAGAAATACATATTGTGTTTTCGCTGTAAAACATTTTAAAAATCGGAAATGATGGCTGGATTCACAAGATGTTTATCTTTCATTTGCTGTATTGGACTTGTGATTTCATGAAAATTATATGATATGATATCCCTGTCCCGTTAGGCTAGGCTATGCTAGTCAGCTTTTTTGATGAGGAGGATCCCGGATCCAGGAGAGAGAAGCGGTAGTTAAGCAAGACATGCTGTACCCCCTTGTGAAGAAAGGAAACAGAACAGGAACAGTACACTTCATTTTTAATGAGAGACAATAACAAGGTATGGGAGGGGTTCTTCAGCACTTTATTGGAAATGAAATGAGCTCCGTCTCAGATTTGATTGACAGGTGAAGATAGTGATGCGTTGTTGTTACCATATCATTACAGAGAGTACAACACAGCTTTCATGTTGATGTGATGACTGTGTCGTAGGATATAACAAAGGGAATAATGAATAACACTGGGTTATATGAGGATTAAAATCATGATTAACAACTGGGTACTTCTTCTGCCACCAATTGTGGGGGAAAAAATATGATTTCTGACACAAAAAAGTAATGTGGCTTTTTTTTGTTGACCCCGTCTCCTGCATAAACATGTGCCATAGGATTGTGGAGGGGGTTGGTTTGGAGACATGTCACGTTGGTGTGAGGAGCGTAGTGTGATGGATCTGCTTGATCACATAGTCAGAACTCTCCACTGAAGGTTAGGGACGAGACAGCTTTTGGCAGAAGAGAAGCAACCTCCCTGAATATCAACCAACTCTGGATTTCAACCTGCCATCTCCCCAATGGAGTGTGTGTGCGTGTGTGCGTGTGTGCGTGTGTATGCGTGTGTGCGTGTGTGCGTGTGCATGTGTGTGTGTGCGTGTGTATGCGTGTGTGTACGTGTGTGTGCGTGCGTGTGCGTGCGCGTGCGTGTGCGTGTGCGTGCGTGTGCGTGTGCGTGCGTGTGCGTGCGTGTGTGTGTGTGGTGCGTGTGTGTGTGCGTGTGCGTGTGTGTGTGTGTGTGTGTGTGTGTGTGTGCGCGTGTGTGTGATGGTTAGGGAACAAGGTGACAAGACCTGACCAGTGTGTATTTGAAGGTAGTCTATCAGAATACGTAAGGACATAGAGACAGGATACAGCCTAATCCTTGCAATATTAATGTCCAAAATGTCATGGGAAAGTTATGGGACTCAATCAAAAGGCAGGGCGGCCAGACAGATCTTGGGACTACAGTGTAAGACTGTATAAGGAATGTGAGGTTCCAGCCATCCTATCCTACAGGATTTCATATTGCCTGGAGTATTCATGGCTAAGACTGTCAAGGGCTTTCTCTAGACTCACCACCACAGACTATACAAGCACAGCCTTGTGGGAAGCAGTAGCTCAGTGAATCCCTCTCTGTACTTCATAGTGTGTTAGACAGACACAATACGGTTGTTACTATCAATGTTACTACTAGCGCTTTTGTTTACTGATTGGAATACTTGTATAGGAAGTCCCCGATCTTCCAGTTTGTACATTTTCCCGTTTTGTGGCTCATTCTGATTCTAGTAGACAGAATAACGCTCTAAAACAACTGAGGAGGATGTAGAATAATGAAAAAACAACATTATAATGTACACCTTAGCTGGTCTTTAAATGTTAAAACACACAATCACAAATCAATAAATAAATACATTTTAAAACACACAATCACAAATCAATAAATCAATAAATTTTAAAACACACAATCACAAATCAATAAATAAATAAATTTTAAAACACACAATCACAAATCAATAAATTTTAAAAGACAATCACAAATCAATAAATAAATACATTTTAAAACACACAATCACAAATCAATAAATAAATACATTTTAAAAGACAATCACAAATCAATCAATAAATACATTTTAAAAGACAATCACAAATCAATCAATAAATACATTTTAAAACACACAATCACAAATCAATCAATAAATACATTTTAAAAGACAATCACAAATCAATCAATAAATACATTTTAAAACACACCATCACAAATCAATAAATAAATACATTTTAAAACACACAATCACAAATCAATAAATAAATGTTGAAACCACAAACAAAATGTATTTTTGCTCCACTTTTTCCCTTCAACTAGTTCCTGTATGAAAGTCTAGCTCCAAGCCCCCTGTGTATGGATTACAGTTCTGTTTGAAAGGCCTTGGCACTAATGGGTTAGTAATTACAGTTTGTTTATGAGTTTATCGATGCATATCACCAGCACGCCTGCATGGGCTCTAGGCAACAACAAGATAAGAATCACATTTATTTTTATTTCCCTCTAAACAGAAACGATCCAGCTCACAATATGAACCTCCACTGTAATCATACAACAACTAGGGCCAGTGACCGAAAGGTTGCTGGTTCGAATCCCTGAGACTACTGGTATCCTGAAAAACCTGCCGATGTGCCCTTGAGCAAGGCCCTTAACCCTGATTGTTCCTGTAAGTAGCTCTGGATGAGAGTGTCTGCTAAATGACTCAAACGTAAATGTACTCTTGATTATCTATACTGTGTCGAGGGTTCTTACAGCAGAAGGCAGGTGTAACTGGTCAGATACGTGCTCAGGAACCCACCATCTTGACCTTTAGACCAAGAGGGAATCCCTTGTCATCCGTGGGTGACAATTGGATGTAAAAGTCATGGGCCGGGCTAACTAATCATGAAAGCATGATCCCAAAACACCTCTGCTACACTTGGTTTAATTACAGTTGCCTACCTGTTAGCAGTAACAATTACAATACACTTGGTTGAATTACAGTTGCCTACCTGTTAGCAGTAACAATTAGAATGCACTTGGTTGAATTACAGTGTCCTACCTGTTAGCAGTAACAATTAGAATACACTTAGTTTAATTACAGTGTCCTACCTGTTAGCAGTAACAATTAGAATACACTTGGTTTGATTACAGTTTCCTACCTGTTAGCAGTAACAATTAGAATACACTTGGTTTGATTACAGTTTCCTACCTGTTAGCAGTAACAATTAGAATACACTTAGTTTAATTACAGTGTCCTACCTGTTAGCAGTAACAAATAGAATACACTTAGTTTAATTACAGTGTCCTACCTGTTAGCAGTAACAATTAGAATACACTTGCCGTTAGTGTTTGACCAACGCTGAGCTCTCTGATGTCTCCACTGGGACCGTGGTCGCTAACTAATCTGAGCTAGCCAAGGCCTAGCGATGGCCAAGAGGATCCCAGGGAGACATCGGGGGGAGAGCAGAGAACCTCCCTGCCCCACAGATTGACGCCCTACACCCAGACTGGGAATGGGGAGCCAGGAAGGATTCAAAATGATTTGGGATTTAAATGACAAAAGGGAGATGGCCGTTATCTGTTTTAAATGAGGAAGGACTTAAAAGGCGGTCGTTTCTGCATTGTAAGCGATTGTTAGCTAGAATTGGTAAACTCTCTCGTTATGTAAAGGTTATTTTAGGGAAGATTAATATCATGGATGTTTGCACGTTTGTCAACATAATTTGTTCACCTCAGCTCTGGTTACGACCTGATCCTCAGAGATTTCAGGCTGAAATGCCAACCTCGGTCTGGAAACCAATAGTGAATGATTCAACCAACAAATTGCACATATGAGATAGTCTGGGACAGAACAGGACAACCAGCCTAAATGAGATGGTCTGGGACAGAACAAGACAACCAGCCTAAATGACATGGTCTGGGACAGAACAAGACAACCAGCCTAAATGACATGGTCTGGGACAGAACAGGACAACCAGCCTAAATGACATGGTCTGGGACAGAACAGGTCAACCAGCCTAAATGACATGGTCTGGGACAGAACAAGACAACCAGCCTAAATGACATGGTCTGGGACAGAACAGGTCAACCAGCCTAAATGACATGGTCTGGGACAGAACAGGACAACCAGCCTAAATGACATGGTCGGGGACAGAACAAGACAACCAGCCTAAATGACATGGTCTGGGACAGAACAAGTCAACCAGCCTAAATGACATGGTCTGGGACAGAACAGGACAACCAGCCTAAATGACATGGTCTGGGACAGAACAGGACAACCAGCCTAAATGACATGGTCTGGGACAGAACAAGTCAACCAGCCTAAATGACATGGTCTGGGACAGAACAAGTCAACCAGCCTAAATGACATGGTCTGGGACAGAACAGGACAACCAGCCTAAATGACATGGTCTGGGACAGAACAGGACAACCAGCCTAAATGAGATGGTCGGGGACAGAACAAGACAACCAGCCTAAATGACATGGTCTGGGACAGAACAAGTCAACCAGCCTAAATGACATGGTCTGGGACAGAACAAGTCAACCAGCCTAAATGACATGGTCTGGGACAGAACAAGTCAACCAGCCTAAATGACATGGTCTGGGACAGAACAAGTCAACCAGCCTAAATGACATGGTCTGGGACAGAACAGGACAACCAGCCTAAATGAGATGGTCGGGGACAGAACAAGACACCCAGCCTAAATTAAATTGTATATCTTTATTTAACTAGGCAAGTCAGTTAAGAACAAATTCTTATTTACAATGACAGCCTAGGAACAGTGGGTTAACTGCCTTGTTCAGCAGCAGAACGACAGATTTCCACCTTGTCAGCTCGGGGATTTGATCTAGCAACCTTTAGGTTTGTAGTCCAACGCTCTAACCACTAGGCTACCTGCCACTTCCTGGCCCAGGTGGTCTGGGACAGAACAGGGACATCAAACGTTCATGAGAGGAATCCTTCAGGTAATGTAAGGTAATGTGAAAGGATGAAATACCATACATCTGTGTTCTGATCTAAGATCAGTTTAATATTTTAATGAATTAGATAACATAGACAGGGTGGACCTGATCCTAGATCAGCACTCCTACTCAGAGACAATTTATGAATATGGGTCCTGATATATGTCTGAGAGAGCACTATGCAGGAATCTATAAACAGACTAAAACACTCTGTCTTGGTTGATATTGTGGCCTAAATTTACATGGATTATCAACAAGGGGAAAATAGAAAGCCAGGCTATGTATTTCTCTGACGGGGCCTAATCCCCTGTTCCTGTGCAGTCTGATATGTGATGTCAACATTTTGGCGGCCATCTTGGAAAAAAGGAATACGCTGCCACATTGTAATAAAATAATGATAGAAACCCGTTTCGATGTCTTTGGAAGCGTTTTGTACCAGTATGGTGTGTTTGTTTGTGTGTTTGCCCACATGAAAAAATACTATAGTTCACACTGGGTGAATAAAACATTAGGAACACCTTCCTAATATTGAGTTGCTAGCCCATGTTGAATTCAACGGTTTCCATAGCTGAGGACCATTCTAGATACACACGAGAAACTGCTGAGAGTGAAAAACCCAGCAGCATTGCAGTTCTTGGCACACTCAAACCGGTGTGCCAGGCACCTACTACCATTACCTCATTCAAAGGCACTTAAATATTTTGTCTTGCTTATTCACCCTCAGAGTGGAACACATACACAATCCATGTCTCAATTGTCTCAAGGCTTATAAACCCTTCTTTAACCTCTACAGGATCGGTGTTTGTGAGAGAGAGTAAGAGAGAGAGAGAGAGAGAGAGTGTGTGTGTGTGTGTGTGTGTGTGTGTGTGTGTGTGTGTGTGTGTGTGTGTGTGTGTGTGTGTGTGTGTGTGTGTGTGTGTGTGTGTGTGTGTGTGTGTGTGTGTGTGTGTGTGTGTGTGTGTGTGTGTGTGTGTGTGTGTGTGTGTGTGTGAGAGAGAGAGAGAGAGGATGACTGCCACATTCTTGTTGGCTGCTCTGATACAGCCTGGCCCTTTGTCGTGTCCTGACAAGCCCAGCATGTACTGTACACAGCAACAGAGTACCTCTCTCTCTCTCTTGTTCTCTCTCGCTGTCGCTCTCTCTCTCTCTCTCTCTCTCTCTCTCTCTCTCTAGCTCTCTCTAGCTAGCTCTCTCTCTCACACACAAACACACACACACACACACACACAAACACACACACACACACACACACACACACACACACACACACACACACACACACACACACACACACACACACACACACACACACACACACACACACACACACACACACACACACAAAAACACAGACTGGAGAGCGCTGGCCAAGTGTCTGGCCATGGGGCTTTACTTATACTGACATAAACAGGGGGAATCCCCCAAGACTGCAGACACACACACACACACACACACACACACACACACACACACACACACACACACACACACACACACACACACACACACACACACACACACACACGCACACACACAGCCGGGCTACAACAAAACATCTACAGTGTATGTAATCA
Organism: Salvelinus alpinus; assembly: GCF_045679555.1. NCBI lineage: Eukaryota > Metazoa > Chordata > Actinopteri > Salmoniformes > Salmonidae > Salvelinus > Salvelinus alpinus. The sequence continues at coordinate 11,427,335 of NC_092093.1, read as the reverse complement.
TAATGGAAGGAGATCCACCTGGGAAAGACAAGGCCACATCCTACAATTATGGATAATTACATTGAATAAAGCTATAGAGATACAAGGTGAGCACATTTTAATATCCGTGTGATATTTACTATAATTTCACACTGAAAATGTGATGCAATTTAATTAAAAAAGGGACACTTTCATGTTTTCTCGCCAGATTTAAAAAGCTTTTTTTTGTAAATAGTGTGTCAATTGTAAATCTGATAGCAAGTGAGGGTAACAATAAAAATCACAATATCACAATAAAAAAATGTGTTTTTCCAACTAATTAGATTGTAGTCAAGCTATGGTTATAACCAGAATTACATTGTGCATTGAAGCAACGGCGCAGAAAGCCAGAAATAATCAACACCACAGAGACAGTCTTTGTTGACTTCAGTTCACATTAAGGAGCAGACAATTGTGCTCTGGTCAAAAGTAGTGCACTGTCAAAGGGAATAGGGTGCCCTTTGGGATGAAGGCCCAATTTCACATGCTGCTAGGATCCACAACAAACAGTAACGGTATTACAGGTCTTAAACCACTTTGTTGCAGCTAGGATGTAAATTCAACTAGATCTCACATCAGAATTAGACATTCATCCAGGATTATTAATAATCACATTTCGACGTTGTTGCAAACGTCACATTTTAGGCATTAAAACGCCACATTTTTAAGGTTAGGGTTAATTAAGTTTAGGCATTAACTCTGAAATCTTAAGGTTAGGTATTAACTCTGAAAGGGTAATGTAAGGGTTAAGGTTTGGGACAGGATTAAAACAAAACAAAAAATTTAAACAACTTTATTCGATGGCTGGATTCAAACTAGCAACTTTTAGAATCAGAGGCAGATGCTTATGCCCATTTGCCATTCCTGTCTACAACAACCTAGCAAAACCGAAACCTACTTGAAGGTAACAGCACTCACTGTTGCCTCTAGTGACCATTTTCCAGTCCCGACCTCCTCAGACATGGATGTACGTCGAATACTGACTGGTAAAGCGGGTGACCTGGCTGTGTAAACGATTTGTTGTTACATTCTGAAACCATGGGGTGGAGAGTAAGCGAGAGAGAGAGGGGGAATGTTTTTTTCTTCAACACAAGACCAAAACTGGCTTTTAGAAAAGGGAAATGTACGGGAAAGACATTCTTCATCTCCCTTCTCATTTATTTTAGAGAATGATCGATAATGAGGAAAAGTTATCATACTTACACTGTAAAACTCAATTTCCGTTTCTCGAATGAACAATAGAATATGTTTTATCTCACCTTAAACAGACAGCGGATCCCTTTGTGGATATTTCAGAAGGCCTAAAATGTTTATCTGAAGACATTCATACCTTGTCACCTGTGATTCTATAAAAAGGTTTGTACATGGAAACATATTTCTCTGTTAATAGATTATCTGATCGGGTTGATCTACATCACATGACATCTGAAGATCGCCAACACTCTCTGTGTACATTTACGCACGCACGCACGTACGCACACACACACACACACACACACACACACACACACACACACACACACACACACACACACACACACACACACACACACACACACACACACACACACACACACACACACACACACACACACACACACACACACACACACACACACACACACACACACACACACACACACACACACACACACACACACACACACACACACACACACACGCTGTGTGCCAATTCCCACAGAAACCATATTGCTCAACATTGCTCAACAGGCTCGTTTAAGACATAAGGGCATCTGTGTGTTTCTGTGTAAGATATCAGTGACCATCTCATCTCTCTGCCTGGTCAGCAACCACAGAGTGGGACTTGTGGAACCACACACACACACACACAGAAACACACACACATACACAGTACACATACACAGTACACACACACACAACCACACACAGACACGCAAGTGAGTAAGCACACATGCAAGCATACACCCACACACACACACACACACACACATATAGGGTGTGTGTTATCCAATTGGCCAGGGCCTGAGGATTATTACAGACGCCTCACATAACTGAAACCAGGGGCCTCTCTACCACGCACACACACACACACACACGCACACCCATACAGAAACACACACACCCCTTCAGCCTGCGTGGAATGGAGGGGGGCAGAGGATGGCTGCTATGAGAATGTCTGGCAGGCTTGGCTTCGTTCCAGGTAAGAGCAGCGCTTATAGAGAAGTTGTCAAAATCTGCCACCCCCTCACCCCCCCCCCCCCCCCAAACACACACACAACCACCCCCTACCCCCACACACTGACAAACACAGACACAACCCCCCCTACCCCCACACACTGACAAACACAGACACAACCCCCCCCCCCCTACCCCCACACACAGACAAACACACACACCACCACCCCCCTACCCCCACACACAGACAAACACACACACCACCACCCCCCTACCCCCACACACAGACAAACACACACACCACCACCCCCCTACCCCCACACACAGACAAACACACACACCACCAACCCCCTACCCCCACACACAGACAAACACACACACCACCACCCCCCTACCCCCACACACAGACAAACACACACACCACCACCCCCCTACCCCCACACACAGACAAACACACACACCACCACCCCCCTACCCCCACACACAGACAAACACACACACAACCACCCTCCCTACACCCACACACAGACAAACACACACACCACCAACCCCCTAACCCCACACACAGACAAACACACACACCACCACCCCCCTACCCCCACACACAGACAAACACACACACCACCACCCCCCTACCCCCACACACAGACAAACACACACACCACCACCCCCATACCCCCACACACTGACAAACACACACACAACCACCCTCCCT